>NC_056733.1:610644801-610662301 GCF_019279795.1 Protopterus annectens
TCACCCCAAAAAAAATTAAAAAAAAAAATTTTAAAAAAATTTTTTAACCTTTCCCCTTTTAAAGGCCCGGAACCTTTTAACCATTCCCCCCTTTAAATTTTTCAAAAATTTCTATTTAAATACATCCTTTACTTTCAATATTACACTTTATATAAAATGCCATTAGTAGAATATAATAAATATACATCAATCAATCATATATATGACTTTTATAAAACCAGTAGCAAATATTAGCTAAAGTTGACTTCTAAGTTAAGACTCTTACGATATAAAGTCCTATAATTTACAATCAATTTGCTCTCAAAAACATTTAATTTTTGATTCACATATCCCCCCCCCCATTTAAGTTTGGTTGTGCTAATATAATGAAGAAAAAGTAACCATCATTCCCATTCATGCTCTTTAGTGAAATGTTCACCCACATGAGTCATTACATTTCTATTGCATATGTCACCCAAATGCTCCAAAATTCTAACTTTTACTGCCCTTTTAGTTTCACCAATGTAGCATTTGATTTTTCTATAGCCACTTCCCACTATATATACTACTCCCCATGAGTTGTACATAAACCTCCCTTTGGATATGAATTTTCTACCATTAATATCACTGCCTGAAATATTTTTCACCTTACCATATGCAAAAGACCCAGCCCTATGGTGAGGTACATTATATGTGGGCAAATTTAACAATTCTTTTAAATTTAAATGTCTTTTATATGAAAATTTTACCATTCCTGGAAAAAAATTCACCCACTGTTTCATCTAAGCAAATAATGTACTAATTTTCGATAATAAGTTCTCATTGTTTCAGAGAACAAAGAAAATCTAGAAACAAAATATAGGTCTCTACCAGAGTATGTAGGCTTAATGTTTTTAATGCATGATTTTTCTTTTATAAAACTAGCATGTGTTCTACCTACTCTTTCAGTAAAACACTTTAATGCCATATCCAAAGTACTTTCAGAATACTCTCTTTTAAGTAACCTTTTCTTACACACTAATAAAAATTTGTCTCTCCCAATGCTCTCCGAGGTATTGAATACTATGCGTTTAAATTCTCCCATGGGTAGGGAATTGAGAAAATGAGGGGGGTGCATACTTTCAGCATATAAAAATTGTTTACTGCTGCGAGTTTCCTAAAAATCCTAAACTGGACATTTGCTTTTCATCCACATAAAATTCCACATCCAAAAACTTTATCTTGGAATTCCCTTCAGTCATAGTAAATTTCAAACCAAGAGAATTTTGATTCAACACCTCCAGAAACTTCCTAAATTCAGAAAAAATAAATCAATACATCTTTTATACAGCACGTTTCCTGTAGAATTCGGTGCCATAAATGAATTCCCTTTCAAAAAGTCCATATAAATTACTGCATAAGTTGGTGCATACGAGGCACCCATAGCAGTTCCTTTCTTTTGAAGGAAAATGTTATTACCAAACTTAAAATAGCTATGGGTTAAACAAAATTCAAGCAGCCTTACAATGAAAGCAGTTTGCGGCCCTTCCCCCATAAAGTTCTAAATAGCTTCAAGTCCCCACTTAGCTTATATATTAGTATATAGGGAATTCGCATCTACTACCACCCAATAGAATTCATCTTTCCATTTTTATGTTCTCATTATTTCACACAAGCTCTATGTATTTTTAATGTGGGCAGGAAGTCTAAAAGCTCTCTAAATACAGAGTCATTTCACACAAACTCTATGCATTTTCAATGTGGGCAGGAAGTCTAAAAGCTCTCTAAATACAGAGTCCAAAAGTACCCCCACATTATATAAAAAAGGAATTACTACCGGATACTTCTGGTCTTCCTGGGGGATTAGCTAGGTCATTGTGCAGCTTGGGTATGGCATAAAATACTGGATCATTGGTTTCATGATAAACTTCTTAATGTCACCATTTGACAAAAAGCCCAATATTTCACCCCTTTCCAGTATTTCAAGGAGTTCACTCAAATTTAATGTTTGGATTCTCAGTCAATCTCACATAATTATTCTCCACTTGTAACCACTCCAAATCCATTTTATCATATTGGGCCCTGGAAATTATGACCCAATTGCCTCCCTTATCCGCTTGCCTGAACAGGTATTCACTTAATAAACTCCTAAATTTTTTCAACTCTTCACATTCATGTTTTTCCAAATTATATTGCTTACATGACTTAATAAAGTTTCCTGTTCAAACTCCACTTTTTTACATAGCATTTGTGGAAATAGGTTTACTGCTGTACAACTTCTGGGAGGGGTAAAAAAATTGGCACTGGGTAAATCAGGCATAGTAAGCTTTTTATAACCTGTAAAACAATGAAAGCTGCAACAAATGAAGTAAATGCCTTGTCGTTGTTGTAAATACTATAAATCCAATAACAAATGAAGAAGTAGCACAGGCAACCACGGACTTCACAATATACCACTGTAATCTTTAAAACTGTAAAATTTATTGTTTACTGATGAGAACGGTAAGCGCTTTCACTATAGCTTCATCAGACCTTTACAAACAGAAGAAAATGGTCTGCTTTTATATAAGAGCAATCAATTGGACTCAATTAGCTGTAATTAAAACAGCTGGATGATGTTAGAACACTATTAAGGCATCTAAAAATATATAAGTACATTAATAACATCATTTAAATGATGAATTGCAAATGAAAGCCTGAAACGGCTCAAAATAAAGTAAAAATTTGTATGTATCATATAAAGATGCATTTAAGAGTTGCATATAAAAATAAGACAAATAAAAAATATATATAAATAAAAATACATATAAAAAGTGGGGTGTGGGAGGCATGCTGTTACTACCGCCTAACCTTGCATCCCCTTGCTTTTAATACTGGTTTCAAGGAAGCTCTTTCATGGAGTCCCTTCCCATAATCAGCCCTTAGTCTCATAATCCATCCCATCTCCCTCTTTTCAGTCCCATTCCTAATATCTCCTCCACGTATAATTGGCTTAATAACTTCCATAACCCTGAACTTAAAATGATGTTCAGTGCCATTGATTTTGACAGGTTTGGCTAAAGCATTGGTTGATAAATCAACCCTAATGGCATACAAATGGTCCCTAATCCTAGTTTTTAGTTCCCTGTTGGTTTTCCCAACATAGAATGAACAATAGAATGAACAACAGCAATCACACACAGCTAAATAGACTACATGTGCAGTGTTACAATTAGCTGAAACATGAAACTTGTACATCTGTTTTGTCTCTGGATGTTCTCTGGATGTATAAAACTATCACTCGTATCAATATAGCGGCAAAAGTTGCATCGACCACATGGAAAGGAGCCAAAAACATTCGCTACCTCCCTATCCTGGCGACATGTGCGATGGCATAACATGTTCTTCAGATTAGATCTATTCTTATAAACATACTTTGGTTTGTCACCAACCAGTGCTCAAATCTCATCATTAGTAGTCAAAAACCCCCCAATGCTTGTTGATAATCTCTGATACAAGTCTATTGCCAGCAGAAAAAAACATTGGTAGTCTAATGTCAAACTGGGAGGTAACTATACCACTCACCTCTCCACTGACCATGTTCAAAAAGTAGGGAATGGCCCTACTTTGTCTTAACATATCAATGTCACTAAGCCCTGTATTCACCTCTTCCTCACTATACCCATGTTCATACAATCTCTCCTTTAATAAATATAGCTCATTGGTAAAGCCTTCGTCAGATGGCAAATCCTTGATCAGATGCATGAAGTCTGGAAGCTCGCATCCCTTGACCCCTTATGATGTTCTTAAAAATATACTGTGGATGCATGCTCTGTCTGTGAAGCAAAGGGTTTCTATAACATTGTTCCCTAAAAACTCCAGTGTTAACTAACCCAGCTTCCAATCTTTCAACACAAATATCAAGGTAAGAGATTTTGCTTCATGAATAGGTCATGGTAAACTTCAAAAAAAATCAGTCATACGATTCATCACAGAACTAAAAACTAGGATTAGGGAGCATTTATATGCCATTAGGGTTGATTCATCAACCAATGCTTTAGCCAAACATGTCAAAATCAATGGCACTGAACATCAGTTTAAGTTCAGGGTTATGGAAGTTATTAAGCCAATTATACGTGGAGGAGATATTAGGAATGGGACTGAAAAGAGGGAGATGGGATGGATTATGAGACTATAAATGCAAATAAAAGAACATTGAATGTAATGAAGTTTTCCTTCAGAAAATAAAAGTGTCCACAGTGCAACATGAGAAGCTTGTAGCTGAAAGGCAGCAGTATATATGGTCCTCGTGTTTCTATGGAAACAATCTGATAAGAGGGCAATAAAAATACAATACTTTTTTCAATTGCTAAAAGCATGTTTTCTGAAAGCATTCACGCTTTCTACATGTGGGAGAGGAATAAAGATAACATGCAAACAGGCAGCACTCAGTGTAAGTAGAAGCATAGGCTGTACATGTGTCATAGCATGGATAACCTTCATTACAGGTCAATTAAAGACTGACACTGTAGCTCTCAATCAGGGACAACTGTTCCTATTAGGAGGGTTAGACTTCATTATTTGAAAATATACATTGTTTTTGTATTAAGTTAACAGTTTGAGGGTGTTCTGGGGTGTGCTTTTCTGTTTCAGGGTTTTCAATAAAACAGTCTTGTAGCATGTGACAGATTCAAATGAACAGAAGAGGAAACAACTGTACGTCAAACATTAGTGTGTGCATGCAACACAAAAGCCAAACGTAAACATTAAAAGAAAAGGTGTTATACATAAACAGGTGGGAACAACATGGGAAAATGTTCCCATTGTGATAAGAAGTTAACTTTGAATGGGAATGGTGTCAGAAGTTTATACAAAAAGAAAGGGAAGTGAACTATGTTAAGAAATGCAGTGTGCAACTAGCTAAGCTACAGAAAAGAAATGAGCGTGTAAATTTAATTAAAGGATTTTGAGTTAGAAACTCAGCAGAATATCTGGGGCAAAGGAAAAAAAAGAGTGCTTATATTAATTGCTAGAGGAGCTCCAATAGTGATAGAAAAGGGTATTAAAAAAAAAAGACAATGGTAAATTTGTAGCAGTAAAGGTCTACTGGCAAGGAGGAGGATAACACTGGCATTGTATTAATATTCCACCTAAAACTGCTACAATAGAACTTAAAGTCCTGGGAGAAATAATCCGCTTTCAGCTGTGACTATTACTTGTAGGTCAGGACTGGAATTTGATTGCAGCAGTGAGGATACATCAGGGAGGCCTAGAATGGAAAGATAACAAAACTGAGTAGATTTTGAAAAAAAATTATGAAAATATTTGGAATGGAAGACATGAATTCAGTAGTAGGAACTCAGAGAATTTACACATTATTCCCCAATGTACAAATCTGCTAGACAAATTACATTTCACAGGAATATGTGCATTTTTAATTGAAAGTTTTGATACATATATCTAATAACTATTTCAGATCATGCTCCAATTAATAACTAAAATAAAAATGCAGGGCAATAAAAAAAATGAGACAATGGCATTTCCTCCCCTATCTGTTAAAAAGACAGAAATTTAAAAAGTGGGTAGTGGAAGACAGAAATTTCTTTATAAATATAGTGCATGAGAGGGATAAAATGAAATTGAAGTTTAAAAATCGGGTAGAAATAAAATACATAGAACTATGGTTAAGTAGTAACAAGAATGATTTAGAAGGGAAGACAAAGGTTAAAGTATTGCAGAATAGGGGAAACTTCACAGAACAAGAGGTGGCGCAATGGCAGAGTACTAAAGAGAAAATAAGGGACTACCTAAATATGCATGAAAACAAAAAGATTGTTGTAAAAAAACTTTTTTCTAACTCCTGAGCACAAATCCTTTTAGCACAACAGCTCAGGCAACAGAAAGTAGAAAGGGTTGTTGCCAAGCTTACGGAGACTAACAAGGAAAATAACCACAGACCCGGGAAATGTATTAGAAAATTTTCAGAACTTATGAAAATCTGTATAATGCATAGAAATGTTGAAATCAAGAAAAATACAAATGGAAATGCTTACTTAAGAATTAAATATGCCAAGATTTGAGGTACATGAGGTTCAAGTGTTAACAGAACAGGAGGAGATAAGATAAAATTGGTGATGTACAACTAATCTACACAAAACCCTCCAGAAATAGATAGTATTTGTGTGGAAGTTTGGAAATAAGGAGGGAAGAGTGATAAAGCTCTGGAAGGTTTTGTTTAACAGTATTTTAAAAGAAGGCCAAGCACCTACATCTAAAAGAAAGCTGTGGGGGCTGCAACATTTAAATATGGTAAAGACCCATCAGATCCAACTTTATAATCATGGTTTAAAATCAAAATGGGCATATATGAAGTGTTTATGTCTACAATGGCTAAAAGAATGGCAAATGTGATGCTACAATTGACAGATATCAATGTGCTTTTTGGAGGAGAGACAGGTGAACATTTGAAATGTCAGGACCCACTAGTGAGTCTTAAAATGCAGAGACTGAATGGCCTAATGATTGGACTTGCATATACCAAGTCTGAGTTGCCATTTCTCAGTACATTCCCTTTTCTCTGAGATATGAATTTGCATTCCCTGACATAATAAGGTTAATCTAGAGGACACAGGAGTAATCAGAGGCAAAAATTAAAGTGGGAGAGGGTTCCCCTCAAGTAGAGCAAAAGAACCAGATAAGGTAGGGCTGTCCTCTTCCCTCCTTGTTACTTGTGTTATATTTAGAACCATTATCAAAGAAAATATGGGAGTCCAAAATTTAAGGATACAATTGATATGGTAATCAAGAGAAGCTGGCTGTATTTACAGACCTGACAGTGGTTCACAAAGACAAGTTGCCCTAGTGGAATATGTTCTGACCCCATGAGGGGTTGGTTTCCCATGGGGCTTGTAGCAGAAATGGATGCAGTGCGTTATCCATTTGGAAATTGTTTGTTTTGAAATGGCCTTGCCCTCTGCCCCTGGTGCAAAGCTGACTAGTAACTGGTCAGATTTCTTGGAAGGGCTTAGTCCTACCAAGGTAGAATCTGAGTGGTCTGTGCATGTCCAAGGAGTGAAGGATCCCTTTCCCTTTATTTTGAGGATTAGGGAAGTAAGTTGGCAAATGGATAGATTGGTCGAGAGCCACACTGGACACCACTTTAGGCATAAAGGAAGGGTTAGTCCCGAGGGAAACCTTGTCAGCAAGTAAAATAATGAAGGGTTCCACTGCCATAAGTGCTTGCAGCTCAGCGGAAGTGATGGCCAGAAGGAAGACTGTTTTCCAAGAGATGAATTTTAACTCTGCTGACACTGCAGGCTCAAAGGGTGTAGCGTGAGCTTTTCCAGTACAAAGTTAAGGTCCCAAGCAGGGGTGGGTGCTCTCCTTGGCGGCCATACGTTGTTTGCCCCTCTCAGGAACGGTTTGAGAAGAGGGTAAGAGAAGAGAGGTGGTTCAGTGTTGCAATGAGCCGAAATGGCAGAGGCACGGATCTTAATGGAGGAGAAGAAGGATATGCCCCTGTGGAGATCTGCTAAGTAATCGAGGATTAGAGGCAGGGAGGGCAGAGTTGTGTCATCTCTTTTAGACTGAATCCAGGAGCAATACCTTTTCCACTTATCAGCATAGGATTTCCTTGTACTGGGTCTTCTGGCTTCAAGGAGGACGTCCAGCACCTGCTTGCTTAGGCTGTTTACTGGGGGAGAATTCAAGGAATAACCAGGCTGCAAGATTTAGGGTTTGCAGTTGCGGGTGCAAGACCTGTCCACCCTGCTGAGAACAGGGTTGGGTTCTGGTGTAGGTGGCACTGGTGACAGGCTGCACAGAAGTGGGTACCAGTGCTGGCGTGGCCTGTCTGGGGCAATCAAAATTGTCTTTGGTCTGTCCTATCTTATCTTGAGCAATACTCTTGAGAGAAGGGGCAGAGGAGGAAAGGCATAGACTGAGAGATTTATCCACTGGAAGGATAGGGCATCCACTTTCCAGGTCCTGCTGTGAGGTGTCCTGGTGCAGAATTTGCTGAGCTGGTGATTGCAGGGGGAGGCAAAGTGATCCACCTCTGGGGTCACCCATTTCTGAATCAGAAGGCTGAAGGTGCTAGGCTCTAATTGCCACTCGTGTGGGTCTAGGAGATTTCTGCTCAAGTCATCTGCCAGTGAGTTTTGTTTGCCTGGCAGGAATTGCGCTTGCAGATGTACCTGCATGTCCAAGGCAGTGTTCCACAGGGCCATGGCTAGCCTGCAGAGTAGGTTCGCCCCTGCTTGTTTATGTACCACATAACTGTGGTGTTGTCCGATTTTATTAGCAGGTGTCCTGGTGAGAGTAGGGATCTGAAAGCTGTTACAGCATGCTGCACAGCTAGCATCTCTTTTTGGTTGATGTGCAGATGAATCTGACTTGGGCTCCAGTGGCCCTGAATGCACTTGCCGTCCAGGTGTGCCACCCCAGGCATAGTCTGATGCATCTGAGGTTAGGGTCTGGGCTGTGTGGGGTTGAGTAAAGGGCAGTCCCTTGTTGTGGTCGCATGCTGCTGCCCACCAAAGAAACACTGTCCTTAGACAGGGCATGATAGGAATGACTGTTTCCAAGTCCTGAGAATGCTGGCACCAAAGAAATTTTTAAGTACCACTGAAGTTTCCTCCTATGCAGTCTGGCATATGGAATTAGTAGGATGTAGGAGGCCATGAACCCTAGGGCCTGCATGATTTTCCTTGCAGATAGCTGGGTTCTGGTGGCCATTTGAGTAAAACAGTCTGTCAGATAGGCTTGTTGTTCTGGAGTGAGGAGTGCCATCTGGGATGCTGTGTCCAAGCTTGCTCCCAGGAATACAATCTTGGGGACTAGTTTTGATTTCTTTTCATTGATGGTGTACCCCAGGGAGGTTAGAAGGTTTTTTACAAATGTCAGGTGCTGCAATAGCATTTCCTGACTGTCTGCCTGAATCAGGCAGTCGTCCAAGTACAGGTAAATTTGAATATTTCTCTGTCTGCAGTAAGCAATAGCCGGACCCAGGCATTTTGTGAATACTCTGGGAGCAGTGGATAAGCCAAAGGAAAGTGTAGAGAACTGATAACACATAGATCCTGTCCTGAAGCATAGATATTTCCTGCATGAGTCCCTTATAGGGGATGTGCAGATAGATTTCTTTTAAGTCTAGGGTGACTAACCAGGAATCTTTAGCTAACATAGGGAGAAGCTGCTGCAGGGTGAGCATTTTGAATTTTGGTACCACCAGAAAGGTGTTGAGAATAGAAAGATATAGGATTGAGTGCAAAGTGCCCTCTTTTCTGGGTACCAGGAAAAGTCTGGAATAGAATCCTTGACCTATCTTTTCCACAGGAACAGGCTGAATTGTCCTTAGAGAGCAGGGATTGAACTTGGTTTTGTGCCTCTGCCCACTGGTTTGGATGAAGGTCAGGGAATCCTTTTGGGGATGGCAGTGAGTGGAAGTAAAATTTGTATCCCTGGGATACAATGTTGAGAACCCATCGATCTTTGGTGATGGAAATCCAGTTTTTTTGCATGAAGAGCAAGTTTTCCTCTTAGGGGCACAAGCAGTTGGGCAGAGGCGGGGAGTGGAGTTGAAAAGTCATTGGGAATTCTTTCCATAAGGGGGTGGCTTAGCACTCCCTGCTTTAGAGGTGGAGGCACCCCATTGCTTAGATCTCTGCATACCCTGAGACTGTAGTCTGGGGAATCTGTTTCCCCTGGGTCTAGTTTGAGATGGCCTTGAGGGGGCTGGAAAGGTCCAATGTTTCGAGGGGTAATGCCTACTGAATCTAGAAGACTGTACTTGCAAGAATTCTTTGACTGTCTGCATAGATTTAGCTTTTTCTTCCATCTTTTTAAGAACCTCTTCTGCTTTGGTGCCAAACAGATTGTCCTTGTTCAAAGCAGCATCTAATAACTTTGATTTGACATGGTCTGGCAAGGTCTGCTCCTTAAGCCAAGCATGCCTTCTCAGTACAGAACCAGTGACTGCTGCCCTGCAAGATACTTCTAGGGCGTCAAAGCCACACTGCAATGTATGCTTGCTGACTTGGCTTGCAGAATGCATAAGCGCTTGCAATTCTTTATTTTCTGCACAGTCTGTAAAGTTAGCTATTTTTTGTTTAATAAGTTCCATAATATGTTGTTGGCACTTCAGCATGTGAAACTGACAATTCAAAGCCCTAATAGCAAGAGTTGGAGGTATATGCTTTCTTACCCCATCTGACCAAAGCTCTGGAATCCCTAACCGAAGGGGTGGGATTCTTAGCTGTAGTTGCTTTGATACCTTTAGGCCCCTGGGAGATTACCTCTGGGTCAGCAGAAGGATTTTTGAAAAGGAATTGGAGAGAGTCAGGTACACTGTACCTGTCTGTTTCCTAGGAACAGGGGCTAAAGTACAGAAGAGTTTAACTGGATTCCATAAAGACATCATCCACAACATCCAGGACTGGGGGTATTGCTAAAGGCCTAGGTTGTGGCAAATCTAGAAATTCTCAGAGTCTCTTTTTGGACTAGAGGATCATCTTAGCATTCCCAATGGAAATGCGATCTTAAAAGTATGTAAGGTTTCACCAAAAGAAAAATCCTATGAAGGAGATGCAGAGGAGATGGATTTCTCTGCATCTGAATCCTCATAAGCAGATAAGGACATGTCTTCATAATCAGATACCTCAGAGTCATCGGACTTTTGGTCTGTTGAAGTTGCTGGGGACAGGTCTCTTTCTCTTAGCAAGGCTGACTTCCCTAATCAGCATAAGGTCTTCTGCCATTTTAAGCATTTGATGTTGTGGCAAGGGAACAGGTGCATGTGCTTTGGTCATCCGTTTATTAGGCATAGCGAGTACTCTTGGCCTTAGAAACACGGTAGTTTTAGACAGAACTGAAGATGCGAAAGAAGTCTGGGTCAAATATCGGTAGTGCGAAGAAAGTACAGTTTTGTACCTACCATAAATGTAGATGTCCGATAGGTATGCATCTGCAGTCATCACATATGGGTTGTCCTGCCTCAGGCAGCCCTTCGGCCGGATTCCAAAGTCTGGGTCGGCCGGCTGAAGTCGCCTCTTCCCACGCCAGAGCCTGGGGTATAAAAGCGCCAGCCGACGCCATCTTCCTCAGTTTTTCTTGCCCCAGATGCCAGGTGCCCTCTAAGGAAGGCTAAATTTGGAGAAATGCAATAAATTCCAAACATGCACAAAAAAATATATACATATATAAAAACAAATACACCATAATAGATAACCCCAGCTAGCTATGAGAGGGGAATGTACCCAAGAAATGCCACAGAGGGGAAGGAGGGAGGGTAAACCTGACTGCAGATGCATACCTATCGGACATCTACATTTATGGTAGGTACAAAACTGTACTATGTCCTTCAAGGATGCATCTGCAGCCATCACATATGGGTAGAATACATAGATCCTCCACCCCCAGATTATGGTAAAGGATGGTGTAGCTAAAATGCCCTGCAGGACTGCCGTAGCAAAGCCTGCTCTGGATCTGGAATATAAAGGTAAGTTGTAATGCTTGGAAAATGTATGCACGGAGCTCCATGTAGCAGCTTCTAAAATGTCCTTGGTAGCCACCCCTCTTAAGAAGGCTGTGGAGGTGGCTGTGGCACTGGTTGAATGAGGTCTAATGTTAGCTGGTACAGTTTTTCCATGAAAGGAGTAACGGAAACTAATGCAATTCCCTATCCATTTTGAAATGGTCTGTTTTGAAATTTCTTTTCCTTGTGCACCAGCAGCATATGCTACAAACAACTGGTCCGTTTTTCTGTAATTTTTAGTTCTGTCCAAGTAGTAGCACAACTGTCTGTGTATGTCCAGGGTGTGCAGAAGCTTTTCCCCTTTGTTTTGTGGATTTGGAAAGAAGGTAGGCAGGTGAATAGCTTGGTTAAATAAGACCCTAGATACCACCTTTGGCATAAATGAAGGATTGGTTCTCAATGAGACTCTGTCTTGATGACAAATAAGAAATGGCTGTACTGCCATGAGGGCCTGTAACTCAGATACTCTTCTTGCTGAGGTTATGGCCAGAAGGAGGGCAGTCTTCCAAGAGAGGAACTGTAGTTCTGCAGATGCTGCTGGTTCAAAGGGAAGCAGCGTTAGTTTTTCCAACACAAAGTTAAGGTCCCAAGTAGGCACTGGTGGTTTCCTTGGAGGATTGATGTTTTTAATTCCTCTTAGAAACGGTCTTAGCAGAGGATGAGAGAAGACAGGTGGATCAGTATTGTACTCTGCTGAAATTGCTGAAGCATGAATTTTAATGGAAGAGTAAGACAGGCCATTGTGGAGCATTTCTGCCAAATATTCCAGGATATGTGCCACGTTCATAACTGTTGCACCTAGACCCTTTGATGTGCTCCAGGTGTGAAATCTTTTCCATTTTGCCGAGTATGCTTTCCTTGTGGAAGGCCTGCGAGCTTCCATGATGATATCCTTCACTCTTGGATAGCTTATCCTGGTGATGAGTCAAGGTATTTTCCAGGCAGCTAGTTGTAATGTTTTCAGGTTGGAATGCAGAGTTTGGTAATTGTGCTGCGTCAGGAGAAGCGGCCATTGTGGCAGAAGCCATGGTTTTGTCCATGACATGCTCTTTAGCAATGGGTACCAGTGCTGTCTTGGCCAGTCCGGAGCTATCAGAATCACTCTTGGCTGCTCTGCCCTGATCTTCAGTAAGACCTTGGTCATTAATGGAAGAGGTGGGAATGCATACACTGTTAGAGTTCTCCAGCTGAAAGAGAGGGTGTCCACTTTCCATGCTTGTGGGTGGTATGTCCTTGAGCAGAATTTCTCCAGCTGATGATTGTGTGGGGAGGCAAAGAGGTCTATGTCCGGTCTCCCCCATGATTGTGCTATCTGATGGAAGACGTCTGGGTGCAGCATCCATTCGTGTGCATCCATGGTGTTCCTGCTTAAGCTGTCCGTCAGTATATTGTCCTTTCCTGGTACAAACTGGGATTGCAGCTGTATATTGAGAGTCAAGGAAAGTTCCCATAGATTCATTGCCATTCTGCAAAGAGGGTAGGAATGGGTGCCCCCTTGCTTGTTTATGTACCACATAACTGTAGTGTTGTCTGTCCTTATTAGCAGGTGGCCCTGATGTAGAAATACCTTGAAGGCCTCGATTGCATGTATCACTGCCCCAGCATTTCCTTTTGGTTTATGTGCATGCGTAGCTCTTTTTGTGACCATAGACCTTGAATGCATCTTCCTTCCATGTGCGCTCCCCATCCGTGGTCTGAAGTGTCCATTGTAATGGTTTGGCTGGCTATTGGTTTGCTGAAGGGCAAACCCCCATTTGACTGGCTTGCTTGAGCCCACCACAGAAATTCCCTCTGAAGGCATGGGATGAGTGGTATCAAAGTTTCCAAGCTGCGACTGTGCTGAGTCCATAAATTCCTTAGGTACCATTGGAGTTTCCTCATATGTAGCCTTGCTTGAGGAATCAGAAGAATGCAAGAAGCCATGTAACCCAGGGCCTGCAGGATTTTCCTTGCAGTCAGCTGAGTTTGTCTTGACAGGTTTTTGAAGTAATCCGGTAGTTGGTTTTGTTTTTCTTCAGTGAGGAAAGCCATTTGGGTGGTTGTGTCTAGATCCGCACCCAGAAAAGTTATTCTTTGGGATGGTACAAGTCTTGACTTGTGCATGTTGACTGTATATCCCAAGGCCTGAAGAAGATAAATGGCATAATTCAAGTGTTTTACCAGAATTTGTTGACTGTCCGCTTGTATAAGGCAGTCGTCCAGATACGGGTATATTTGCATCCCCTGAAGTCTGCAGTATTACTGATGCCAGGCATTTCATGAAAACTCTGGGCGCAGTAGATAAGCCAAAGGGCAATGCTGAGAATTGATAATGCTCTGAACCTGCAAGAAATCTGAGGTGTCTTCTGCAGCTTTGTCTGATAGGGACATGCAGGTATGCCCCCTTGAGGTCCAGAGTTACCAGCCAAGACCCCTTGCCCAGCATGGGAAGGAGTTGCTGCAGAGTCAGCATTTTGAATTTTGGCACAATGAGGTAAGTATTTAGTGCGGACAAGTCGAGAATAGGCTTCCATTGCTTTTCTTTTCTTGGAACAAGGAAGAGTCTGGAATAAAATCCTTGGCCTTGTTCTGAGAGAGGAACCCTTTCTATTGCTTTCATTTTCATTAAGTTGGAGACTTGTTTCAAAGCCTCTGCCCTTTGATTTGGTGGCAGGTCTGGCATGCCTTTTCTTTTCGGTAATATGTGGAAATGGAACCTGTATCCTTTGTCTATTATTTGTAGTGCCCATTTGTCCCTTGTAATAATGTGCCAATTTTCTGAAAATAAGGAAAGCTTTCTGCCCAAAGGTGCTTCCAATTGAGCCCTGGTTGGCGGAGTCAAGGTAAAGTCATCGAGTCTGTCCTTGTGCAGCAGTTGTAGGCTCTGCACTACCTCTCTGGTTGGGAGGCTGCCACTGACGTCCTCTGTAGGAGCCTCTAGCTTGCCCTCTACCTCTGGCACACCTGTTCTTGCCTCTCTGAAATCTGTCTGTGTCTGGAAAGGACCAGTTCTTGGAAGGCCAATTTCTGCTGAATCTTGGTGGTTGGACTTGCATAAAATCTTTGACTGTTTGTACAGATTTTGCCTTTTCTTCAAATTTCTTTAAGACCTCCTGAGCAGTGGAGCCAAATAACTTGCTTTTCCAGTGAAGCATCCAGAAGCTTTGCTTTAACATGGTCTGGCAGAGATTGTTCCTTCAGCCAAGCATGCCTACGTATGACTGCACCTGTCATTTGCTGACCTACATGAAGCTTCCAATGCATCATAACCACACTGCAAGAAATGGTTGCTAACCTGTTGAGAGTTATGTACCAGATCCTGAAGTGATTTGCGATCTAGGGGTTCAGGTGAAGACAGCTTTTTATGCAATTCATCTAACAAATATTCTTGGTACTGTATCATATGAAATTGGCAGTTTAAAGCCCTCATAGAAAGGGTAGCAGAAGTATACACTTTTTTACCCCATCGCTCTAAAGCCCTGGACTCCCTTTCAGAGGGGAGTGGATTTTTTGTAGTGACAGCTGCAACCCCTTTAGGGCCCTGGGAAATAGTTTCTGGATCAGCAGAGTGGGCCTTGTAAAGGAAAAGATGTGATTCTGGGACCCTGTAGTACCTATCAGGTTTGGCAGGAGCCGGAGGGAGAGTGTCAGGGGTTGTGCTAGATTCAGAGTACACATCATCAATGGCGCGGCAAGAAAGACTGAAGAAAATGGTGTCGGCTGATGCTTATGTACTCCAGCCGCTCTGACGTTGGAGAGAAATGCGACATCAGCCGACGTCGGACCCAGACTTTGGAATCCGGCCGACCGAGGGCTGCCTGAGGCAGGACAACCCACATGTTATGACTGCAGTTGCATTCTTGAAGGACATCAGGGGGAATAGCCAAAGGTCTATGCTGAGGCAAATGCAAGAAGGTCCTTAATCTCTTCCTGGAATCAGAGAATTCCTGGCCCTGCCATTGGAAATGCTTCCTCATAGTGTGCAGAGTTTCCCCAAAAGACAGTTCTTCAGGAGGGGAGGCCGAAGGGATAGATTCCTCTGCATCTGAATCCTCGTAGGCTGAAAAAGCCTCCTCCTGGTAGTCCGAGAGGGCAGAGCCATCAGAGGCCTCATCTGAGGAGAGGGGATCAGAGGGCTCAACCCTGGGCCTTTTTTCTGTAGGAGGCTGAGAGCCCCTGTCCGCATGAGGCTGAGAGCCCCTAATTAATGAAATAAGGTCCTCTGCTAGACTAAGGATCTGAGAACCTGTAGTGGGTCCCTGAGGGATAACCCTGGGAGGCATAGATTTAGAGCGTTTAGCAGCTTTAGCCCTAGAGAATGCCTTAATAGACATGGATGCAGGAGGCCTGGCTGCATCACGTGCTGGTGTAGTTTTGTCTAAGGGAATGGTGTCGGAAGGTTCCTGGACACCAGATTCCAAAGGAGATTCAACAACCGAGACAGTACTGGCCTCCGGGGCCGAGGTTGTCTGTTGTACGGTTTCGGTGGACGGTAGTAGCAAGGACTCTGTTTCAGCCGAAACAGAGACACTCGCGGTAGGCCTGGCCATGGTTTCAGCCGAAACAGTGGACCGCGGGTGTCTGTCCTTGTCCTTCCATTTCTTTATTAAATGTGAAGTCGGAGTCTCCGACGGCATTTTGTAAGCAAAACTAACCCAAAAAAATTCCTCTGCAAACTCCGACTGACGTCTTAGACTGCGTCGGTTGAAGGAAGCACAGGCGGAACAGGCCGAGACGTCGTGGTCTGGGCCTAGGCAAGGTAGGCAGTAAGAGTGTAAATCCTTATGAGGTATTTGTTTCCCACAAGTTAAGCAATTATTAATTTTATCTGACATCGGCTGAGGCAAGAAAGAGTCCCCAACGGGGTACTTAGCTTTTGAAGTCTTCGGTTTAGCTGAATTACAGGAGCTGGCCGACCAGCACTTGCGAACTGCTTCTGCTTCGGGCACCACGCGGCAAGAAAGACAGGGGAAGATGGCGTCGGCTGACGCTTTTATACCCCAGATGCTCTGACGTCGGGGAAGAGGCAACTTCAGCCGACGCCGGACCCAGACTTTGGAATATGGCCGACCGAAGGGCTGCCTGAGGCAGGACAACCCATATGTGATGACTGCAGATGCATCCTTGAAGGACATCTTCCTCAGAAGCCGGTGCCTACTCAGCAGCTCCGGACCCATCGAAGGAAAAGACTTCCGCAGGTTCCGTAGTCGAAGTGTCTTGCAGCATAATGGACTCTGAACAGATCCTCGGTAGAGGCCTGCAAATCCATTGAAGCAGGCATCAGGGGCTTCAAAAGCACCTCACTGAGTACCGGCAAACTGGCGACTAGCTTAACAGAAGCGTCATTGGCAGCTTTGGACCAGTGTGGTCCGTCTCTGTCTTTATCCTTACATTTTTTCGGAAGGTTGGTAGTCGGATGGTTTACCAAAGCCATTTTGGAATACAGAGATAGAGATGAAAGTATTTAGCGACAATAAGGGCCTGACTATGAATAGTTCGGGCAATGAACAAGGCACAAAACTGACAGCGAGGTATGTCGTGGGTTGGGCCTAAACAGGTGATGCAGTAAGAATGTAAATCTTGGTGTGGTATTTGCTTTCCACAGGCAAGACAATTAACTTTTTCTGACATCTGTTAGAGGAAGAAAAAAGGATCCCCAATGGGGTACTTAGTTTTAGAAGACTTCAGGATAATTCAATTCGGAAACGAAAACTCAGGTAGCGGCCGACCGGCACTCATGCGAACTGCTTCTGCTTTGGGCTCCTCAGCAAGAAAGACTGATGTAATGGCGTCGGCTGCCTGTTTTTATACCCCTGACGTCAGTCCTGGAGCAACAGCAACAGACGTAGAAATACCAAGTCTGTGGTATTCGGGCCAACTAAGGGCTATCTGCAGGCAGATAACCCAAGTGTGATGACTGCAACAGTGAAACATGAAGAACACCATGAAGATTCACGCAGGCCAAAGACAGCACCACAAGATGCGGACAGGGAAGCACACACCCAGCTGGGAGTGTAGCACAGTGGATACTGCACAGCCCACACGAAGTGG
>NC_056733.1:610667301-610769801 GCF_019279795.1 Protopterus annectens
TCTTCAGGGTACTAAAAGTAATGCAATCTTGTTTAAGATTAACTAGAATGAACACCACCAAAAATATTATGCAGAATATAAAAAAAGATGGTAAAGGAACACTAGCATTCAAGCCAGGCAGGTATTTAGTTATTCAGTGCAAGAATTATGACTACTGGATCACTTGCAAACACTTCTATTACCTCGTGGGTTACAGTTTCAAGAGGGGCTCGAATATCAACCACCACCCACAAAATTAATATAATGCTGCACTACACACTACCTTCAATACTGGGGGAGCAGAATAATTAATGAAGTAGCTGTCAGATCTTTACCGTATCTGGTGTCACCTTTAGAAAACAAACTAGGAGCACTAAATCAGCTTACCTCTGCATTCCTATGGACAAACTTCTGTGTGATCCTTAACATATAGGTATATTGCGTTAATTCCAAGAGATTCCTCTTGAGTTTTTCTTGGTTTTTAGTTATTTCTTTCATCTCCATCTCTAGCTTCTGTAGCTGTTCCTTTAAAATAACGGACATATTAAAAAGTGCTCCAAGAAACATGCAACATAAAATAAATACAAAAATTATTTTTCGTGTGTTACAATGCGTTAACCAGCTCAGAACATTAGAGAACACAAATGCTCAGCTGTCTCAAATTACTACTAAAAATACTGATTGATCCCCGACACAGAAATGTAAAATCATGAACATTATCTGAATTATAGCATTATTTGATAATTTCATGAAGATGGTACATTTCACATACAAGAGACTTTGCGAGTGATTCAAACCCATGTTGCTGTAACACTACAGCTGCACAGTCAGTTTGTCCTACTCTACTACTACGCCTATCAGATTTCTGCTGCCTCAGTAGCAATGCTTTCAGGTTTCAGTTCCTCCCCAATCAGATAACTCCTTGCGATCCACTAACTATAGATTTGAAAGAGGCTGCTTGGAGACTAGCAATACACAATACAAACTACACCAGCATAAGCAAGATATGCATGCAAATCCCCTCTGCAGGCTGGGGCCATAGGGTAGGAATACAGAGGAGGAATAATGATCATGCAGCTATAGCATTATGGTAAGTATGTACCTTTGGCATCTGTCATGGTCTTGTTCATGCCTTTCTACTGGTAGGACAGAGACTTTAGCAACCAACCTGGGTGGTTTAGAAAAGAGTACCACAAATAACAGGGGTCATAAACACCACTCATGACCGTGAAACATCCATCTTTTTACTGCTCACAAAAAAACACACAATGATACCAGAGTCGCTAGCTGTTGTACAAAAGTCATCAGCATTAACATTATGAAAAAAACAAAAAACCAGGTGCATTCTACTCTAGTATCACATGTCCTCCATTTATCAATTACAATTTTGCCTTAATTGCGACAAAAACAATTTGCAAGCCTCCCAGACAGTGTGGCTTAAGAGACTTCTGCACCAAGTCTAGAGCCTGCAAAGGATACAAAAAGGCCAAGGTCTTTTTCAAAAATTTATTGTCCTATGAGGTAGAAATGCAGCTGTCTATGCATATCGAGACAATGCAGTAGGTACTCATCTCCATTAGACTTGTTTGGAAATTAAACTGGAAGATTAATATACTACTACAAATTACAATAAGTTGCCATCCTTTGCAAAAAAGTGGCATGTATAGCACTACTCTATCCATGTGAAAAACAAGGTACAGAAGTTCGGAGGCAACAGTCATTAAAATTGTTTTTTCCAAGAAAAATACTTAAAAATCAGCCCAATAAGGTGGAAGAGAGGCCAAATTAACCTAGGAGCAGACTCATGAAGCTGGAGACTTAAAGGCAAGAGTCCTCTCAAGAATATTTTGCAGGCTTTTAATGGAGAGTGAAGTGTTCGGCTTCCCTATGGGAATTAGCTATTGTCACTAAGTGAATTTTAGCAGAGGAGAAAACTCTTCTCAAAACTGCTGCCTAGGTAAATCACAGTCAAGGGATCTGGCAGAACGATTTACGCATCTCTCTACTGTCCACACTGCAGTTTCCTGCTTCTACATTTTCCTGGTGCTGGGACTCTAGCAAGAAAGTAGGTACATACTGCCATACTTTGGTAACAAGTGTTCCTGCCCACCAATTAGGGATACCATGTGGTTAGATAGTGGGGCTGGAGGCCCAGAAAAAGGCTGGAAGATGGGCAAGAAAGAAGATTCTTAGATGGTTTCAGTCTGAGTGACTTCTCTGAGTGGAGACCAAAGTAGGGAAACTACAACTACACAGGATAAAACAGAAATGACCTTGACATATTTTGCTTGTTGTTTCTGCATGAACTCTGGTATCAAAGGAACTAAGGAATGGCATATAAAAGACTATGGAGCTACTTCTGGACTACAGCATACCTGGCTGCTGACCCAGAGGAGAGAACTACAACAAGGCTTCCATCACTGGAAGAAATACTACTGAACCAATGAGTACTGAACCAATGAGTACAACTCATTTTTATTAAGAGCATCACTCTTCCTTTCAAGTATCACATGTACTTATGGTAAGTAATAAGAAACCTTCCCTACCGAATTAACTACTAACATGCTGTACATGGTCAGTCAAACCAAGCATTCACTGCCTCATTTACAGAAATGCTCTGAGAAAAAAATGCACTCCACACTTGGAATACAGTAAAGAGAAACTACAAAACAGCACTAAAATACACTGAGATAAACAAAATAATTCTCTGTTACGGATCACAAGACACAAGTATGCAATCAATTAACAATGGAAACTGAGCAACCGTGACAATCTAGATTTCTTTCCATGGAAACAATTTGTAGAACTCAACTTCAAATGAGCATATCAGAAAAGCAAAGTGCAATTCTTTAAGTCATTATGTTTCAAATGGCCAACATAGTTTTTTGCCTTGTTTAAAAATATATATATATATGACTTTACAACCAACATAATGATGTCTCACTTTTAACTTAACATTTGAAAAGATCTTTTCAACTGCAATTGTACAAACTGCAGTTCTGAACAAGTACATTCAGGTGCTACCTCTGTTGTGTGTCATTTAAAGGCTACATCTCAAAAAGCTACCGACAAAGGAGAAATGCACTGTGGTTATCTCCTTTAGCAGCAATGCAATTGCTGCCTTGAAACTTAGGTTAGTAATCTGTGGTATACATCTGTTCAGTTACAGCCTGCATTCCCTCTGCTTTCTCCTACAAAATGCAACTGCTGCCTTGAAACTTAGGTTAGTAATCTGTGGTATACATCTGTTCAGTTACAGCCTGCGTTCCCCTCTGCTTTCTCCTACATTTATTGGCTTAGCACCGGTCATGCCTATCTATTGATTATGCTGTCTCTGCTGCTACATATCTTGAAACATTCATAAAGGTACAGAGTTGCAGCACATTTTAACATATACGAACTGGCATTGCTCTTTCTCTATTCAGTGTAAATGCTTGTGACAACTGGCTACTACTCCTGGTGACTGGTAGCCTGCTTCACGCTCTTGCCACCTCTATCCCCAACTATCCCCTGGAGATTGTACTTTTATATCTACTAAACTCCAATCTTTACCCACGAACCAGAATTAATAACTACTACTGGCCGGCTAACCTCACCAAAAACCTTAGGCTACCATATCTGGAAGTCTCTCAAAATATTTTGTAAAACTTACCAAGTAAAAAATATAATGGAGTCAACTCTACAGGATATACTCATCTTATAAACACATGCATACATACAAAAATTAAAGCTTTACACCAATTAAATAACACTTCTGCTCTAATACAGGACTCTTACCATTTTCAAACACAGACATACTATAAACCTACTCCAACTTTAGCCACTATCATGCCATTCCAAAAACAAGGATACAGCATAAAACTCTGTACCGTTTATTGTATATGTCACACTTTTTATCCTTCTACTACTGACCACACAGACTTCATCACACAAACACAGAAAAAAACACTTAACATAACTGCTTTTCTATTGCTATCCACATTTAGGATTCCCAACCTAACAACAATCTCCTTAAAAGAAAATAATAACAAAACAGTAACCACTGCACCAATGCAAACCATTCTGTATCCCACCACTCCATATCTAACAAAACAGTAACCACTGCACCAATGCAAACCATTCTGTATCCCACCACTCCATATCTCAATCTACAATCTAAACTGCATACAAGTTGCTTCACCAGTGCTGGCATCAACAAACTTGAACAGATATAGCTATGACTCACAGCACTGATACACTGATCTATGCTCTCACTGAAACTACATTACAAACCTACTTCCCCAACCATACCACAAACACACCCAGACAGGCAAGGATCCAGTGTAGGGGGGTGGCTGAAAGTGTTTTCACCATTAACCACAAAAAGCACAGCCAGTTTGGGTACTACAGACAAAACTGGCCCTAAGGGATTACTACTTTATCTCAGGCTACTAAAAAACATGTGACATTGCCACTGTATACATTTTTATCACAATTCCCAATCATCTTTCATCGACCTAATACAAATGCTATCAAACGACTGTAATTAAAATATTTCCTCATCATGGATGATCTAATAACCAACTTCCTAGGGCAGTGTAGGCATGTCTCATTTTTCTCCAAACTCAAATCTCTAGTTAATCGTGGAACAAACCAGATCAAATTCAGCAACCAATAGCAATACACTTGTAAAACTGTGATAATTAAGCTGTCACAAAATTGAGTGTAATCCACCCTCCCAGTATAAGTGACCACTGTATTATATACAAAAGTTATCTATTGGATAGGTTCATGGGCGTTTACTAGGCTAATGACCACAAGGGACTTAAGCCTAGCCAAGCATCCCAAATCTCTGGCGAGTTCAGATACCCTTGATAAGTGTAAGCATGGGCCTGGGAGATGCAAACAGGTAACCTGTAAATGGTTCATCAGAGACATAGGTGCCAAACCAGGGGTGAATTTCCAGTTTTCCATCCAATTGTTCATTGGATTAGGGAGAACTCTGCTTCACATGGATGGGGAGCCTGTTCCACAGATGGGGTAGTCTCTGGGATACATACCTGTCTCTTCAGCAGGTCCTGTTTATATCACAGGCAAGGTTTAAGTCTTTAGAATGGATAATTCTGGTAGTCTGTTTTGTGGACATGCAAGACATCCAGAGTGGGGTCTGACAATCCCCTGTATGCCAAGCATACATCTCCCCTCAAAAGCCTGCACAAGACAGAATAGAGGGATAGGGCCTTGAGGTGGGTCTGCATAGGACATATTACTTATGCCCTGTATTCTTTTAGTGAGAAACCTCTGCGGACATTCCAGTTGTTGGATATGCCTGGTTAGGAACATATCAAAGGGGGCATTGTACTCAATGATAGGTCTGATGAATGCCGAATACAGTGGAACAATGATTTCCTTGGACTTGGATGCCATACATTTCTTTATAAGTTGCGCAACAGAAAAATTTCCTCACCACTGTAGACATGTGATGATCAAAGGCTAGATTACTATCTGTGTGTCTCTCAAAGTCCCCGACTACTGGTCAACTCTAAGGAGTGTGTGGTCAATAATGATAATTACCAGGGATGGAGGACTTCCCAAAGTATACTATTACGCATTTCTTGGCATTTAGTTTTAGTCCATGACACCAGTTGTTTTGTCTGTCAGCCCCTCCTGGAAAATATCTGCGTCAGTGTGAGATTCAATGGCAGCTCATAATTTGCAATCATCTGCAAATTTAGGCAGCCAGCGACCACCGACATTGACCTTGACTTCTGAGAAGGAAATGCCAAAAAGAAGTGGCCCAAGGACTGATCCTTGAGGGACTTGTGACTGGCCAATTTGTAGAGGTGGACTCCCCAATCCTAACTTTCCGGGTCCTGTCTGCGAGCCAGTTGCTATCCACTGGGTAACATACGGGTTTGTACCAAACCTCTTGAGTTTGCCAACAATGCCCGAGTAGGATATTGTGTCACATGTTTGGCCAGGTCAAGGCAGCCAGTGTGATCATCCATCGCTTTGGTGACCTACTCAAAAGAAGTCCACCAGGTTGAGTAGGCATGATCTGCCCTTTATGAAACCAAACTGGGTTGGGTCCAGTGACTGGAGGTTTACTATATCTCTGATAATCTCCATGATAATTCTTTCATTGGCTTTACATACAAGACTAAAAGAGACTTATAGGTCTGTAATTTCCAGGGTCTGTAGATGGCCCACCTTTGTGCAGAGAGGATTGTTGCTTTTCTCCATTCAGGAGGCACAAAGCCTGTTTGGAGGCTACAGTTAAACAGTAATTCAAGAGGCCCAGATAGGTCATGTTTCATGCTATTTAGAAGGTATCCTGGGATATTGTCTAGCCAAATTAATATGCAGTGTTCTTGGTCTTAGAGAGAGCATTAAGGACCTGCTCCCTAGTGATAGTAGGGGGAAGTTATATTTGATGTTTCTTGAGGGAAGGTTGAGGGGGGAGTGAGAGAAAGTTGGAGGTGAATTTATCATCCAGGAGGTTTGCCATGTATTCTAGCTCAGTATAGGTGGCTCCATTTACAATGAGCTCTGCACACAACTGTGTATTGTCTTTGAGGTTGCAGACATAGCTAAATTGCTTTTATCCTGTTGGGTGCTGCGCCTCCTAATTTTTGCCATAATTGTCTTCCTCCTGTTATACATCAGATTGATTTTGTGATTTCAAGAGGGTGGCTTGTTTTTTTGAGTTAGTTCGGTACTTCTTCCTGGTGGGTACAGCTGCCTCTATATAAGTCCTTCTATTCAATGTTGCAGTACTCTTTACACGTGGGAGAGTATCAAAGCTTAACATGAACCCTGTGAAGAGGAAGGAGCAGAGGAGATTTCAACAAAGACATGGAGAATGGCTCCAGCAAACCCTGCTCTAGACCTAGAAATACTACTTGTAATGTTTGGTGAAACTATGCACAGAAGACCATCTAGTACCCTCTAAAATGGTTTTAGTATCCAGCCCTTTAAAGAATACCCCTGAAAAGGGCACAGACCTAGTGGAGTGAGCCTTAACAGGAGCAGGAAGAGCCTTACCATGGAAATCATAATAAAACAAAATTGCCTTAGAAATCGAAAAATAAACTGTCTGTTTACAATCAGGTACATTTTGGGGAAGTATTTATGAAGATCCTGTGGAACAGATGCTAAATGGATAGAAGTAGTAATAAGAAGTTCAAAGGTGCAGTACATGAAATGAAATGAACAGCCAGAGAGACTGAAACAATGTTAAAAAAAGCCTCTTACTGGAAAACACAAGGCCCAGATGTAGTACCCAACTTCTGGTTAAAATTATTAACATATCTGCAGGAAGATTTAGCCACAATTAAGAACTATTTATATGCACACCCGGAACAGACACCAACCTGGCTAACAGGAAAAACAATGCTCCTACTCAAGTGTGAGCCTGCAAGCTACCCTAAAAATTATAGGCCAATAACTTGCCTTTCAACTACATATAAACTATACACTGGAATTGATGCCAACAGCGTTTACAGTCATTTGGAAGAAAACTCAATCATGGCAACAGAACAAAAGGGCAATAAAAGAAAGTCATATGGAACAAAGGATCATCTTTTGCTAAATAAAGTCATAATGGAGAACTGTAAAAAGAGGAAGAATCTAACAAAGGCATGGACTGACTACAAAAAAAGCATTTGATAGTATCCCACATTCATGGATAAATGAGTGCTTAAAAATGTAGAAGATACATGCTACACTGATCAACTACATTACGGTGACCATGAAACGGTGGCAGACCACTTTGCAATTTAGCAATAATAAAGGACAAATTATTCAAAGGATAAAAATCCAAAGGGGGATATTCCAGGGTGACTCCCTGTCACCTCTTCTATTCTGTCTTGCCCTTAACCCATTAAAGCGGTCTACTTAACAGATTAGGCCAGGGCTATAATTCAGCTCCTAGAAAACAAAGTGTAAAGACTTATCTTCTGTGTTAGTGATTTAAAACTGTATAGCTCATCAGACGAGGAACTGAAAGCAGAACTGCAAGTTGTCAAAACTTTGTCATTTGGTCTTGATAAGTGTGCAAAAGCAACCTTTAAAGCATTAAAGCTGCAGCACCAAGAGAACATCAGTTTGGGACAAGAATGTGATATAAAAGAACTTGAGCAAAAGGGAGTGTACAAATATTTGGGAAATGAAGGATCAACAATAAAATATGAACAAATGTGAATAAAAGTTAGTAAGGAATATTTTGGAAGACAAGTTAATCCTGAAAACAGTGCTGACATCTAGAAACAAAATTCAAGCTATAAACCAATTTGCTCTTCCTGTCCTAACTTGCAATTTTGGAGTGATTGACTGGCCCCAAAAAAGTGTTTGATTAGATAGGTAAACAAGGATACTTCATGCTCACCACATGATTTATAAAAACTGGCGCATACCAAGATTACATATTCCACATTCCAAAGGAGGTATGGGCCTCCTTGAAATTGATTACATGTATAGATCTGCAATCGTGGGACTGCACACACATCTGCTGACCTCAGAGGACCAAAACGTACTGAAAGTTTTGAAGCAAGAAAATACATCTCAGATGACTTCCCTGCTTAGTCTAGCAGAAGGATATCAATGTCAAGCAGGAATGGAAATCAAACCAGAAGTAAATAAAATTGGGTGGCAAGTGAAATGTGCCAAAAAAACAAACAGAAAAAAAATATAAGGTGAAGGATCAGATGAGAAGGCAAGAAATGTGGAAAATGCATACATATAGTTGCAAGTATAGAAAACTTCAAGACTGAAACCAGGAATGATTAAGTAGAGGTGAATTCAAGATGAAAGGTTAATATTGGCGACCCAAGATAGTGGGCTACAAACACGTTGGTTTACAAAGTCCAATGAACATGTGGGAGAAACAGACAAATGTAGGTTTTGTAAAACAGAACTGTAACAGTCACACACATCGTTGCTGGTTGAGACATACCAATGGCAGAAGGACTGTATACTGAAAGGCATAATAATGTGGCAAGACTGTTGCACTGGGGATTGTGTAAACATTACAGTACTGAAGTAGCTGAAAAACACTGGAAACACGAACCACACAGCATCACAGAAAATTATGACGTATACATCACATGGGATCATCCATGACCAACAGTTCAAAAAATACATGTGAGAAAACCAGATACAGTAGTCCATGAAAAGAAGACAAAAGTAGCATTGATCATTGAAAAAGCTACACCCAATGGATTACAGTTTCTTGCATACACAGAGACACAAACTCATAAAACATTAGGATTTGGAGGCAGAAACAAGAGCAACGTGGAAGAAAGATACCCAGACAGTTCCAACAGTAGGAATAGCGGGTCTTATAAAAAGAACATACAATCTTATTTATATACGTTACCAATACATGCAAGTCCATTCCAATTGCAACAGTCATTACTGGGCACATTATGGGTGCTGCGAAGAGCACTTCTGGTTGACATCAAAGACTGAAACAATACTAATTTCATGAATTTTAATCATACTTTGATTTAGGAATGGGGTCCATTCCCGTCATGGTACTAGAAATCCAAAAGACTTGGAGAAATTACAAAGACATAAATATTAAACATTAACAATTAACATTAACAATATTATGTTCACAAAGCAGCAGAAATGATTCCAAGAACTAAGAACTAAGCCAGCATGAGGCTGGAGAAAGGAGATTTTGCTAACAGGAATGAGTGCAATTAGGTGTACATAGAATAGGCAAGAGGGAGCTGGAATTTACTGGAGAAAAACTGGCAAATGAACCAAGTCACTGGGAGGAAATAACTGGAGAAGAAAAGGTAACAGAATGGGACGAGGCCAAGAAGACATCTGGACTGCAGGCGACGGACTGCTTTCCCAATCAGGGATTGATATCAGGGTATAGGCAATGAGAAAGGAATAACAGATCCTCAAGTAAAAGACCAGTTCTGAGTTTTCAGTTTAATTTAGAATAGAAAGTGCTGTTGAAAAAGGGATAATTATAGGACAAATAAAATATTGTATGATAACTATAATAATCAGAGAAAGTTATAAGATGGGGAAGAGAGACTGGATAAGCAGTTTACAAAGGGAATAATGGGAGGAAATAGGTATAATTCACACAACAGGCCTCCCAACACAGTATGCAGATGACTCCACACATTTGCACATCTGAAAAAGTGGCACATTTCAAAAAAATTATTCTGGAAGCTTTAACAGCAACTGAAACATGGCTTTGTAATTAACGGCTCATTGCCAAACTCTATAAAAAAAAATCAAAAGTCCTCTTTCATGATAATACAAATGCAGTCACTTCTCACAGCAAATTATTACAAAGGATAGTGGATGATGATCTTAAATCCAACCTGTATATACAAAACTACACAAGAAAAACATCAAAAACTGGGAATGCTTTACACAGCCAAAACCTTCTCACAGGCGCAACTAAATCTATTCTTGCCACTACTTCTCTCCTTTCTCAATTCCTTATGGTGCTCCCATCCTTACTAACCTTCAGGCATCAAAAAAATCAAAACCTGAACAATGCTAGATCAAAGTTGCTAAGTTTGCAGCAAATACCCCTTAGAACCCATAAATACTAAAAAGCTTAAATTGGTTAGAATTACCTCCTCATCGACTACCATATACACAGCTCCTTACCATCCATAACATTATCCAGAATCTATCTGCTTGTCCAGCGCTAAATATTCTATACAATTATGTTCCTAGTCAGTCATTATGATCCAAATCTGCTAGGTCTTGTCTGTACTCTTTCCTCTATCCATTAAAGGTCAATACCCTCCCTCCCATCCTTCAAAACCATATATCCCCAAAATGTGAACAAATCCCTGCTCATACCTTACATCTCCTTACTCTCTCTTCTTCACTTACTTCCCTACTTCTATCAATTTCTCTCCCTTGGCTCTCTCTAAATATACCTGCTTTTCTCTCACCTTATATTGCAATATCTGTTTGTATTATACTAACTTATCTTTAATTTCTCTATTAAATGGCTAAAATTTCTTTAACTATTAAATCATTCTCCTATAACTTGCATCTTTTCTTAACCAATGTTTTCACAGTATATCTAATTTGGTGTAATTATTTAAACTGTATTTGTTACTTATATTATTTTTAAAGACTGAAAATTATTGTTCTTAAATGTTTGTTAATACTTTGGCGCTTTTCTCCTGGGTCTCCCCTGAAAATGGTCTCCTAACCAGGCAGACTTACCCGGTAATCAAACAGTAAGGTTTATATAAATAAATAACTGATTCCCAGATATGCAACATAGTCTAGAAGATTTAAGATTTTTGTTTGGAAGTGTTTGCATAGGCATTTTTATACCCCAAGTACACTTCAAAGAAGTTTTCCTCATGTAGATGGCAAATGTTGGAGGTGTGATGGGGGAGAAACAGCAAACTGGGAACATATGTCTTGGTAGTGCAATGAGTTGGAAAATTACAGATTACTATGTCAGAAATGCTGATTGAGCAAATGGGCGTAACTATGGAAATGATGCTTTTGAGCTGAGACACACGATCTCAATTACGTAGACACAGTAAGGTCTTGTTAAGTTTAATTCTGGTGTGTGCCAGAAAACCAATTACTAGAAAATGGAATTCAAAGTTTAAATCAACTGTATTTGAAGTACTGAATAATGTAACATATACAGATCTGGAAGAATGATCTTTAGAAAAGGGAATGAGCAAATTAAATAGAAATAAATGGAAATTGTAGGAACAAATTTGGAATAATGTTCTGGAGGAGGAGTGAGGTTTAAGGAAAGGCAGGAATTTAGCAATTCATGTAATGTTGGACTGATAATGGTTATAAAAAAGAACATATGTGATGTATGAAACTAGAAATATATCATGGTTTGCTTCCTTTTATGCTGATGTACGTTTGCCTATGTCTCAAGTGATGATTTAATAAAGGTGTTGAAAAAATGGATCTTCCCTGCTTGCTGGTACACCCTACTACAGCCTTATCAAAATGTATGGCTACTGTACACTGGGGAAGGTGATGCTAGGTCTGTCATGCTAGTAGGGCTACCCACATTGAATAGATATTGATGTGCAAATTGGTTCAAATAACATGGAGCCAACAGACCATCTTTCCTAATCAATGCCCCTCTACCTCAATGCAGATGCTTTTATGGTGACCATGACAGCTGAAGTGGAAGAAGAAACGGACAACCTAACAGTTTCTTCAAATAAAGCTGCCATTGTAGAAGACTATGGAAAGATATAGAAATTCAGATTTTCTGAGATATCATCATGCAGTTATGAACACCGTACATTTAATGCCCTTTGTACAGCTCTTGTGTGACAACTGGCAAGTGGAAGCATGTACAGAGTTGTTGGCATTAAGCCTAGCATCTGTAACACCTGAAGTAGGAGTGGTGAATTTTGATGTTCTAGATTGACTGTTTCTTATATTGGGGGTTATCCTGTCTGGTGGACCAACTGTCGATCATGTAAGCAGCTGATAAAATTGATAAATATCAAGGTCAGCGTTTGCTCCCAATGTAATTTTGGTTTGCTCCCAATATCATTTTGGTTTGTTGACTGACATTCCTAAAAACACACACAACTAGAGCAAACAGTCTCTTGAGTTGTGGAAAGACTTCCTGGAGATGGCAGCTTTGAGACAGTCATCCAAATAAGGAAAGCGTCTAATCTCCTATAGCCTTAGGTGAGCTGCTATTGCAACCAAACACTTGGAAACTCCCCAAGGGCTGTGGTAAGACTAAAGGGAATCTCTCAAAATCAGTAATAACTAGCTCCCATCCTAAAGCAAAGTAAACTGATGGATGGTTTTGCTATATTTGTGTGTAGGTATGGATCCTGGAAATACAAACAAAGAAGGATAGACTGTACAGGGACAATCTGGTAGTTTTGTTTTTATATATATTGGTTCAGGCACCCAGTATCTAGTATAGGCCATATGTCTTTTGTCTTCTTCAGTACAAAGATTTATTCCCCACCCCGAGGAGAACATGGACCCCAATCTGATCTTGTAGGATCTTCTGCACTGCTCTTCCTTGTAAGAGGTTGAGGCCCTCCTGAATTGCTCCCCTTTTTTTGCTGGTGTGGAATATCTGGTAGGGGATGAGTTGGTGGTAGAAGGGTTTCTGAAAAGGAGATTAAGCAGCCTCTGGATACAAATTCATTTTCCAACTCTCCTGCATAATGGCCATCCACACTTTCAGACAGAAGAGATGCTAAATTCAACTGCCTCCAGAGACTGACAGGCAAGTCCACAGGGGTTCTGCTGTCTGTCCCCAGGAAGGGACTAATGTACCCCTGATTTTGTGAACCACTCCCTGCCTCTAGAGCAATAGCATTTAGAGAAATCCCCACACCCTCAAGGGTTGCTCATGCTAGGTCTGATGGAACTTTTTAAACCAAATGCTCTTAGCTCTGTTTTGATTCCTGGTGCAGAATCTTTGAGGAGCCGAGGACTTTACTCCAGTAATAACCGTTTTACCTACCTGCTCACACTGTTGCATCAGGGTGTTGACAAAAGTGGCCCTGAAGGGTTTCACAAATTCTGCAAGCTTGAACCATAGGTTCATAGGTAAGTACTAGGATATCTGCCCAAGGGCATCTATAAGCCTAGCCAGAATGTGTTGGCTTTCGCCACCCCCTTAGATTAGTTCCCTGTATCTCTGTCCAGCAGAGCCATTAGTTCCCTGCGCCACTGACCAGGCCTGCTTACTCATGGCAATGACATTTCCCATCACCTTCACAACCCCATGGCAGCATTATATAAAAGTTTCATAGCAGAGTGGTAGTAGTGTTCCTGGTCACCACATGTGATGCCACCTATTTGTGAATCACCAAATGGTAGCTTTTTCAGGGTCTCTAGTGTTTAGACCCCATTGAGATTTTGTAGGGCTCAAGCAGTTAATGGTTCTAACAGACAAGACACGATGTATACACCTATCTCCAAAGGTGATTCATGACCCTGAACTCCTTATGAGGGTTTCCATCGCCTGGATTTCCTCTGCAGCCCCTCTCCCAGTAGCTGGCAATATTACATTTGAGCCCACAAGGGTGGTTCCTTGCTCGAAGCTGGTCTGCCTTTAGGAAGCCTAAAGAATCTTCTTAGGTTTTCTTGGGATGGGATTAACATATTTTTTCTCCATGCTCACCAAACAAACATTCTGTTGGAAGAAGGACCGCCCAAGTTGTCTTGGGCAAGGTGGACAGGAAGGCCTCTTGAAGGATCTCTTCTTCCGTGAAGGTGGAGTTGTTGAGCTAAGATCCTCTCTGTACATTTCTTGGACTTCCCCAAAGGAGTCTTCAGGAGAGAACTTGGGGGAAGCCAGAGACTTTGTTAGCAAGTATTCTCTTACAAGCCCTCTTCTTTGGGATGGAATCATCCAATAGTTCTGTAGACAACTCCTCCACATACCTTTTTAGGGCTTGGTCTTGCTAGGAATATGATGAACAACTCAAAACTGCAGACTGGCTGTTGTGCATAGGCACCTTCTATGGTGTCTCTGCCTATTGCAAGGTTACAAATCTAGGCTTCCTTGGGACAGACTCTCCCATCTCAGCAGAAACTGACAAGAATTGGCACTAGGGTCCAAGCCAAAGCATCACAGGTCCCCCATCAGTACCCAGCCAGACTCATCACCAAGTTGGGCTTTGTCACTAGGGAATCGCAGGTCAACTGTGACAATATGCTGAATGGTCTCCAAAAAGAGGTCTATACTGCTCTCGATACTGATACTGTCAACCTCAGGCCTGCTGACTCTTGGGACAGACTATTGGTGTAAAAACATTTGTGCCAAAGGCATCAACACAGGGGGGAAATTCACTGCTACTGCCCCTACAAAGGCTTGGTAGCCATAAGTGGCTCTGACACTCCCCATGCCAAAACAGGTCCTAGGGTATGAGCCAATGAAGGGTCCTTTCCAATCTCCCTAGAAACAGAGCAGGCCTAAGTTTTATAGTGTTACACATTTTATTTTGTTTTTTTTTTTTTGTTTTGTTTCCTTGGTTATCTAGGTAACACTAAGCTCCAGATGGAACTTGAGAAAGGCCCACATCACTTTATACTAATCAACAGCTATAGAAGGGCTTCTCCCTCACCTGGAAGACCTTATAGACAGGGCAGAAGGTGGCCCAAACTGGAGACAGTTTGGTAACTCCTACTCCAAAGAGAAGCTACATATCCTCTTCCTCCTCAAAGCCCAAGTCAAAGGACACAGTTTAAGTACTGACAGATTACAATACTAGTGTAGTCAACCAGCAGCAATAGTGCTCTAGGAGGACCGGGATCAGCTTGAACAGTAGACTCCATTATAGGAATCTTTACATAAGGGAGGTCTTGAATGTAGAACCTACTTCTCCTACAATCTTCTCTTTTCCTCTTTCCCCTCATCCATTCTCATGTCACAAGAGATGAAAAAAGTACAGTTTTGTACCTACCATAAATGTAGATGTTAGAGTGCCAATACAGCTGCAGTCATAACAGATGGGTTCTCCTGCCATCAGGCGGGTCCTCGGTCGGCCGAATTCCAAAGTCTAGGTCCGGCGTCGGTTGTCGTCGCTTCTTCCCTGACGTCAGTGCGACAGGGGTATAAAGGAACCAGCTGACGCCATTTTCTTCAGTTTTTCTTGCCCCAGATGTCAGGTGCCCCAGAAGGAAGGCAATAATAAATTTGTGTGATAATGAAGTGCTATATAATCAAAATACAGTAGTTGCAAGAAAATACATCATAAATGAAAACCCCACTCAGGTTGTATGAGGATGTGTTAGCCTATAGGCCTGTCTCAAGAGGGGAAGGAGGGAGGGAAACCTGGACTGCAGCTGTATTAGCACTCGAACATCTACATTTATGGTAGGTACAAAACTGTACTATGTTCATCGTGCATACAGCTGCAGTCATAACAGATGGGTAGAATCCCAAAGCTAAGAAAGGGGTGGTAGGCACTAGTTGGAACTAGGAGGAGCCAAAATGCCCTGCAAGACTGCAGTGGCAAAGCCTGCTCTAGATTTGGAGTATAACGGTAGGTTGTAGTGCTTGGAGAAGATACGCACAGAACTCCAAGTGGCTGCTTCCAAAATATCCTTGGTAGGAACTCCTCTGAGGAAGGCTGCAGAGGTGGCTGTGGCCCTGGTGGAATGAGTTCTAATGCCTGTAGGAACAGTCTTGCCATGAAAGGAATAGCAAAAGTGTTTGCAGTGGGCTATCCATTTTGAGATTGTCTGTTTGGAAATTGGCTTCCCTTGAGCTCCTACCGCATAGGCCACAAGGAGCTGTTCTGATTTTCTGAAAGGCTTTGTTCTGTACAAATAACGCAGCGGTCTGTGGATATCCAAGGAATGTAGTAATCTCTCCCCTTTGTTTTGAGGATTAGGATAAAAAGTAGGTAAATGTATGGCCTGATTTAAAGCTACCCTGGATACCACTTTAGGCATAAAGGACGGGTTGGTTCGTAAGGAAACTCTGTCCTGACAGAAGAAGATAAAAGGCTGGACAGCCATGAGAGCCTATAGTTCTGAAACTCTACGAGCTGAGGTGATGGAAAACAGCTTTCCTTCTGGCTAAGACAAATATTGTAAATCTGAAGAGGCAGCTGGCTCAAAGGGTAGCAAGGTCAATTTTTCCAGAATGAAATTAAGATCCCAAGCAGGTATTGGTGGTTTCCTTGGAGGCCTTAAATTCTTAGCCCCTCTGAGGAACGGTCTTAAGAGAGGGTGAGAAAATAAAGGTGGATCAGTGTTGTATTCTGCAGAAATGACTGAGGCATGTATTTTGATGGAGGAGAAAGAAAGTCCACTGCTTAGCAGTTCAGCCAAATATTGTAGTATTTGAGGTAAATTCAGTTTTCCAGGATCCTGGCCCTTTTTCTCATTCCAGACACAAAAACGTTTCCATTTTGCGGAGTAAGCTTTTCTAGTTGATGGCCTTCTGGCCTCCAAAATGACATCCTGCACCTCCTTGGAGAGTAGGGCCTGTTGAGATGCTAAGGAATCTTCCATGCGGCTAGATTGAGTGTTTTTAGCTGGCTGTGAAGAGTTTTGAAACGGCTGAGTCAGAAGAAGAGGCATTAGAGGCAGGGTCCATGGTGGGGAATGCGTCAGGCTCCTCAGGAGTGGGTACCAGTGTTGCCTTGGCCAGTCCGGGGCAATGAGAATCATCTTTGGTCTGTCTGCTTTGGTCTTTAATAGAACTTTGGGCAGCAGAGGAATAGGAGGGAAGGCATAAACTGTCATTGATGTCCAACTGAAAGAGCATCCACTCTCCAGGCCTTTGGATGGAAGATCCTTGAGCAGAATTTTGTCAATTGGTGATTCTTGTGGGAGGCAAAGAGATCTATGTCTGGCCTTCCCCATTCTTGGATTATTTCTGTAAAAACTTTTGGATGCAATCTCCATTCGTGTGGATCTGTCATATTCCTGCTTAGGTTGTCTGCCAGCGTGTTTTCCTTGCCTGGCAAATAATGTGCTTGTAGTTCCATTTGTAAGTCCATGGCCATGTTCCAAAGTGACATGGCCAGTCTGCATAGGGGGTAAGAATGTGTTCCTCCCAGTTTGTTTATGTACCACATAACTGTGGTGTTGTCCGCTCTTAATAATTGACCTGATTGTAGAAGGTCCTTGAAAGCTATAATAGCATTTATTACTGCTAGCATTTCTTTTTGATAGACGTGAAGGTGCTTTTCTTTTTGGGACCATTTGCCCTGAATGCACCGATCTGTCATGTGCGTCCCCCAGGCATAGTCCGAGGCGTCTGTTGTGATGACTTGATTTGCTTGAGGCTTGCTGAATGGAAGACCTGTGTTTGTTTGACATGCTTGAGTCCACCACAGAAATTCCTTCTGCAGACATGGAATTAGTGGTATTATTGTTTCCAAACTGTGGCTGCGTTGAGACCATATGTTTTTCAGGTACCATTGTAGTTTCCTCATATGCAGCTTTGCACATGGGATTAGCAAGATGCAAGATGCCATGAATCCCAGAGCCTGCAGGATTTTCCTTGCAGTCAGCCTGGTGCAATTTGCTAGTGTTCTGAAGTATTGTATTAGTTGCCCTTGCTTCTCTGGCGTGAGGTAGCCCATCTGGGTGTTTGTGTCCAAATTGTCACCCAGGAAAATTATCTTCCGAGAGGGTATTATTATCTTCCGAGAGGGTATTAGCCTGGATTTCTTTTTGTTGACTGTGTATCCCAGAGATTTCAATAACATTATTACATAAGCCAGATGTTTCAGAAGAATGTGCTTGCTGCCCGCTTGGATCAGGCAGTCGTCCAAATAGGGGTATATTTGTATCCCTTGAAGTCTGCAGTAGGCAATTACGGATGCCAGGCATTTCGTGAATACTCTGGGCGCAGTAGATAAGCCAAAGGGCAATGCAGAGAATCGATAATGGGTTGAACCTGCAAGAAATCTGAGGTACCTTCTGCAATTTTGTCTGATTGGGACATGCAGGTATGCCTCCTTGAGGTCCAATGTTACCAGCCAAGACTCCTTGCCCAGCATGGGAAGAAGTTGCTGTAGAGTGAGCATCTTGAATTTTGGTACGAGTAGAAATGTGTTTAGGATGGATAGATCCAAAATAGGTCTCCAATCTTTTCCCTTCCTTGGCACCAGAAATAGCCTGGAATAAAAACCATGACCTTGTTTGTGCGTAGGTACCCCTTGAATAGCTTTCATGTTTATGAGATCTGCAATTTGCTTTTGTGCCTCTGCCCTTTGATTGTGTGGCAGGTTTGGCATGCCTCTCATTTTTGGAAGGGTGTGAAAATGGAATTTGTAGCCTCTGTTTATAATGTCCAGGATCCATTTGTCCTTTGTGACAACATGCCAATTTTTTTAAAATAATGCCAGCTTTCCTCCTAAGGGGGCTGCCATTTGAAACCTGGTTGGCATGCAAAGGGGAAAGTCATTGGGTTTGCTTTCTGAAGGATTGCGAGTTGTCCTCACCACCTCTGTGTAGGAGCTTGCCATTGTCTGCCTCTATACGATCCTTGGGATTGTCCTCTGCCCCTCGGGCGCCTGTATCTGCCTCTTTGGGGTCTGTCTGTGGCAGGAAAGGACCAGTTTTTGGAAGGCCAATTTCTACTAAAACGTGGGGGTTGAACCTGTAGAAATTCTCAGAGTTTGCATTGATTTAGCCTTTTCCTCCATTTTCATTAATACCTCCTCAGCATTAGCACCAAATAGTACATCCTTTTGAAGAGGGGCGTCTAGTAATTTAGCTTTGACATGATCAGGCAAGGCTTGTTCCTTGAGCCAGGCATGCCTACATATGACTGATCCTGTAACAGCAGCTCTACATGAGGCCTCTAGAGCATCAAAACCACATTGTAAGGTATGCTTACCCACTTGTTCTGCACTATGCATCAAATCCTGCAACTCCTTCAAGTCTGGTTGTTCAGGTTGTGACATTTTACTTTTCAATTGTGATAACAAAAACTGTTGGTATTTTAGCATATGAAACTGACAGTTTAAGGCCCTCATGGATAAAGTAACAGAGGTATATACCTTTTTTCCCCACCTTTCTAAGGATCTGGATTCTCTCTCGGAAGGCAATGGATTTTTGGCAATGGAGGCCTTAACTCCTTTGGGGCCCTGTGAGATGGTTTCTGGGTCAGCAGCATGGCTTTTGTAAAGAAATTGGTGCGAGTCAGGAACCCTGTAGTACCTGTCAGGCTTAACTGGAGCTGGAGGTTGAGAGTCCGGGTTAAGGCAGGCCTCCGAGTAAACATCATCTAGGATGTCCAAGACAGGAGGTATAGCCAGAGGCCTATGCTGAGGTAACAAGAGAAATTCCTTGAGCCTTTTCTTGGAATCTGAATAATCCTGGCCTTCCCAGTGGAAGTGTTCCCTTAAGGTATGCAAAGTTTCCCCAAATGAGTAATCCTCGGGGGGGATACAGAAGGGATGGACTCCTCCGCATCAGAGAATTCAAAAGGGGAGTAAGCATGTTCCTCAGAGTGCTCTGAAATAATGGAGCCCTGATCAGAGGAGGGGGAATCTTCCTCCACTCTGGGCCTTTTGTCCGGTGGGGGCTGAGAACCTCGGAGTAATTAAATCCTCAGCCATTTTAAGCATCTGTTTCTTAGGCATGGGGCCTGGAGATGGGCCCCTGTGTAGCTGGTCTCTTAGGGTGCATGGTTGCTTTAGACTTTGTGAAAGCCTTGATGGAGAAAGAAGAGGAAGGTCTGAAGACACCTTGAGTGGAGGTGGACCTGTCCACATTCTGAGTTTCAACGCCAAGAGTGGCTTCGGTCTGTAGTCAGGGTGTGAGCCGAGGAGCCTGCAACCTCGGGCACAGGAGACACCGTCAAAGAAGTGTCGTCGGTAATCAGGGGCTGCGTAGGCGCCTCACTGAGAACCAGACCACGTGTAGTCGGCTTTGGCGTGGTGTCAGTAGAGGCCGCGGACCTCGTGTGCCGGTCCTTGTCTTTGTGGTTTTTTAGACAAAACCGGAGTCGGAGTATCCGACGACATAGCATAGTTAAATGCTTTCCCAAAATAATGCTGGGCAAACTCCGCCCGACGCTTAATAGTGCGTTTGTTGAATGTAGCACAAAAGCGACAGACCGAGACGTCGTGGTCTGGGCCTAAACAAGGTATACAGAGGAATGGAAATCCTTATGCGGTATTTGCTTCCCACAAGAAATACAATTATTAACTTTGTCTGACATCGGTCTGAGGCAAGAAAAGTTTCCCCAACGGGGTACTTAGCTTTTAAGAAGACTTCGGTTTCCAAATTTCGTAATTTCAGGAGCTGGCCGACCGGCAATTGCGAACTGCTTCTGCTTCGGGCACCGCGCGGCAAGAAAGACTGAAGAAAATGGCGTTGGCTGGTTCCTTTATACCCCTGTCGCACTGACGTCAGGGAAGAAGCGACGACAACAGACGCCGGACCTAGACTTTGGAATTCGGCCGACCGAGGACCCGCCTGACGGCAGGAGAACCCATCTGTTATGACTGCAGCTGTATGCACGATGAACATCAGGTCTGCTGTTAAGTATTCCATCCAGAGTCACACTATGCACAAATTATGGGAGCCCTGGGAAGGAATCTTATGACATTTGTTACATTTTGTAAATCTGAAGTTTATACCCTTTACTGTGGTTGAAATAAAGTCCAACAAACACAATCCAATTCAGAAGTCAAATTACTACCAAACAAATAACTGCTAAAGTACTATACAGAAACAACACTATTGGCAAACCTTCTGCAAGTGTTATTTTTTAATCAAAGGGGGAAAAGAAAAAAAAAAGTCCTGTAACATGACAGAAAGGGTCGAGGGAAAGTGGTCTAGCAGAAACGGTTACACAGCAGAAATGAAAGTAAATCTGCTCAGAAACTGTAGGAAGGTGCAATAACCAACAATGACTTGTGAAAAAAAACAGCTTATCTTTAAGAGAATGACCCAAAAAGGAGAATTGAAATCAAGTAGTGCTCAAACTGCAGAAGATTCATTTGAAATTGGAAAAGTGGCAATGAGATCTGAAGAATCAAAGCCTCGGTGTATGATGGGAATGGGAGAGGAGCTGAAGGCTGCAGGAGATTCTGAAAGATGCTAAGAACGCACCTGCAGTGACCAGTCCAATGGTTACAGTGTATGCAGTGGACTTAAATACTGTCATTTTGCTTCTCATTGTCCTCCCAGATTTAAGCCGAAAGTGAACTATTGAAATCAGGACTCTACTCCTGCCAACAGATCCAAATCAATTAACCAAAAATGTGGTCAATACTTGTATTTTCAGTTGGAAATCTCTCCATTTGCTTCTGGTGCAAATGGACTGTACCTAGTCAGTCTCCAGCTGACAAAATATAGATAATTAAATATTTAAAACAATCAGAAATGTATTTTGAGGAGCAAGCCTGAATAGACCAAGTTTGCATCTTGTTGAAAATCTCCTGAAGTTTACCAAAATTGTGTGTCAGTCAAGTGCAGTATGAGCTACAGCAGAATCATTGGCATACTCTAGCAAGGTAGCAGCACTGCAGGACAGGTACATGCTGTTTACAAAAGCAGTGAAAAGAAAAAATGTGTCAAGTTTCAATTTTTGTATATCACTTATTTAAAACCCGCTCTGGGCCTATAATGCAAATGGGCTGTACAGAGCAAGAAATCCCAGTTAAGGGAATGAAAAGTTATATTTCAGCATCAAGCCTGAACAGGCTAGAAATGTTGGCATCTTGTTTTAAAGCCTCTTGGTGCCAGATTCCAAAAGACAGTCCGGTGTAAGGCCTACTGTAGTAAAAATCGATTACACAGAGTAAGTCACTTACACAAAGAACAAGTCTTCTAGAATCTGGTCTCTGAAGTTTATCCTGAATGGTGTGCAGGTCAGGTGCAGTGGAACAAAGCAGAGGTAGTGCACCACAGATGTATTCTGTTTATAAAGATGATAAACACAAGAGGATCCCAAATGTGTTTAGTTTCTGTTTTTGCTGTGAACTCTGAAATCACCTGCACTCAGTGTCCAAAACCAATTTCAGACTGCTTAAACAACAGGATGACCCATGACTTGTATCATCAAAAGATTTACTCTAATATAAAGCTACTATAAGAATATCTTTGCCAATTTTTTATTACATGCTCAGCTTAGAGCACTGGTGCTGTTTTCATGCTATACAATGTCTGAATTGTATGTAAGCTTCTGAGTCCCCCCAAGCTTTGTGTGTTGCAGAGAAGTCTTCTAGCTTATCATTGGGAGTGCTAAGCCTCTCTACCACATAAGGAATGGTTCTGGCCCAGAAATTGTAGTTATTGGCCATTTGGGCAGTTTTTTCATCTCTCAACCTTCTGATTTAAAAGCCCACATTTGTACTCGTTTCCCCCCTTTCCTGTAACTCGTTTAGTCCGGATACAGATTCTTAGTTTTAGCACTTGAATTTGCTTATTCGTGATCAGCATTTGTTCAGAACTTGTTGTAAGCACAAAATAACCTGCTAATTACTACAGCACTCGACTTTCCTCATTACCGAGAGGAAAACAGTTTTGGTACTTACTTTCCTCATTTGCTTAGAGAAAAACAGCTCTTGTACTCACTTATCTAGAAGAAAATAAATAGTTTTTTTTATTCAGGCATGTCCAAGGGTCAGCTCCCAGTGTTCTCTCCTGTCTATCTGATGAATCTGGGCATCTTGGGGCAATGTAGAAATTGTCTCATGTACACAGACGACCTTTACCGCCTACCACCCAACACTACCTGTGAGAGATGCACTTATCTAGCCAAACTGGAGGTAAAGCGCTCTCCAACCAAGACTGAACTTGAAAGTCAAGAAGAGAAGGTAAACACGTGCACCACACCACACATCACAGTCTCACTAAATCTACACCACCAAAATCCACACATAGAAACACAAGAACATTCACGGAGGCTCTCAATAATAATCTGCGCAAGCAACAGAGACCTCCAAAGCAGAAATGCAAGCAACTTCCACCCCCAACACAACCCAAATGAGACCTAGCCCGCAGACTGTGTGCTACTCAGCCACAGCCAATAAGGAAAAACAACGTAACCAACACACTAGTCATCGGTGACTCTATAGTCAGGCGCACTGATGTCCCACTAACCAGGCTAAACAAGGAAAAGGTTACTGTCAGCTGCCCGTCGGGTGCCAGGATCTGCTACATAACCCACGCACTTAGGTCACTCCACAACAAGTACAAATATGACTCTGTCATTGTCCATGTTGGTGTGGACGACCTGAGAAGTACCTCCCTGGACTACATGAAAGAGAGACATGGAAGAGCTCTCCGATCTTGTAGTCCAGGCAGGTATGACCCTAGCCCTGCGTAGCATTCTGCCATCACCCAGAATGATGCTGCAGTACAAGGAGAAAAATCATTGACTTCAGAAATTGGCTAAGCTTCTGGTGTCATTCTAAAAGGATCCAGTATCTGTCTGCCTGGGATGACATGGTCGAAAGACCACGATGCTTTGCCAGAGATGGCCTGCACCTGTCACCCCTGAGATTCTGGATACTGGCTAAGGTTTTTGCCATCCCTATAGTGCTTTTTAGGCAAGGTTCAAATGACAAATTCAATCCCGTAACAGGAACAGGCAAGCAAAAATTGAGGGTGACGCTACTCAATGCTAGAAATCTAAATTTCAAAATGCACTCACTCGAGGCACTCCTTAAAATGGAGAACATCGACATCTGTGCAGTGACTGAGACCTGGTTCAAGGCTCCAGAGAGCACCCCTGCACTACCAGGCTATAACTCATACCACACTTTTCGGCCATGTAACCTGGACCGGAACACCAAAGGCGGAGGGATGTCCATATTCATTAAGGATATCCACACCTCCAGGCTAGTTGCTCAGCATAATGCAGCCGAGGTTATCCAAGTGCAACTAACTCTGGGCAAAACTGCAATCCAAATTGTAACTTGCTACAGATCCCCCACCATGCCCCAGGATTCCCACTCCTCTTTTCTTGATGTACTGAAAAATATTAGGGTTCAACCAAACACCCTAATAATGGGCGATTTCAACTACCCCACCATTAACTGGGAAAACTACTCATGTACCAACTTCCTTCCCTCAATGCTTTCTGGAATTCATAAACTCCAATGCCCTGATCAACTTATCCACACCCCCACCAGGGGCAACAATATCTTACCAACATGAGTGACTGGTGTTTCACACCTGAAGTCAACGCCTCATTGGTCCGATCCGAGCAGAAGCTAATTACCCTAGATATCCACATCCTGCCCCCACCCCCCATTAAGGAAACCATGGTAAAAAATTTCTCCAAAGCCAACTTCATGCTTCTTAAAATAGAAGTGGTGAACTTCATGACACCCATGCAGATGGACAATACAGTTACTACTACTGAATCCTACACAATTCCACTTTATAAGCACTTGCACGAGTGCATGGATCGTGCTATCCCAAACAGAACCAAGATGCTATCCTCCAAAAAAAGGAAGCCAATCTGGTGGTCCCCTGCCATAAACAAACTGTACAACAGAAGGAAGAAACTGTTGCAAAAGCGAGTAAAGTCCCATGAGTGGAGGAGCTCCCTGGTCAGCCTCAGTAAGAAGCTGCGATCCCTGATAAAATCCTCCAAAGTTAGTTATGAAAACAAAATCGCCACTGATTCTAAAGACAACCACAAAGCATTCTGCCGCTATGTCAACACTCTGATCTGCTCTGAGTTGCAGCACAATGGCACTAAATATACAGACCCAAGTGATATTGCCAACATCCTGGCAGATAGGTTCAGTGCTAACTTTAGCCCCAACTCACCCCTAAAGAGCTCATCTCTATACCGGAAGAACGCAGAGTTCCTGCAATCACGGCTGCACAGGTAAAAACCACACTCTCCAAAGCCAAGAACACAGCATCCATGGGACCAGACATCCCAGGCTGGGTTCTTCACACGAACTACAGAATGAACTGGCACCCCACGCAAGTACCATGTTCAATCATAGCCTCACCTCAGGCTTTGTGCCTGTTGAATGGCACACAGCGACGGTTATCCCACTCCACAAGGGGGGAGCCACCACGGACCCCAGGAACTACCACCCCATTAGCCTGACGAGCCTGGTCTGCAAGGCCATGAAACATATCAATCATGGAACTTAAACAAAGACATTGGAAATCTCCAAACTCTGGACCCCACCCAGTTCGGGTTTGTAAAAGGCAGATCCCGTCTCCTAAACCAGATGAGCTTCTTTGAAGCAGCCACCAAAGCCGTAGACAAGGGTAAGATGGTTCACACAGCCCATCTAGATCTTGCCAAGGCTTGACACCATCCCCCACTCTGGAATTATAAACTCACTAAACTAGGTATAAATCCCTATGTCACAAGATGGGTTGCCAACTGGCTCACTGACAGAACCCACACTGTGAAAGTAGCAGACTCCAAATCAGACTTCAGACCAGTGGCAAGTGGAGTACCACAGGGTTCAGTCCTGGGTACTCTCCTGTTTGCTATCTACTTCTCTGAAGTACAGGCTAACACAGAAGGTCTTTGGCCAACGAAGTTTGCAGAAGACTACAAACTAGGAGCCATAATCGAAACTAATGATGTGGATATCCTACAAAAGGGCCTCACCGAGACAGATGCCTGGTGTCAAAGCCATGGCCTCAAACTTAATGCCAAAAAGTGCATGGTCATTCCCTTTGGTAAAAACTCTGTACCCATGAACTACCCATGAACTACAACACAAGCAGTAGTATACTTAACACCGAAAGTGTGATAAGAGACCTTGGGACAGAGGTGGACAGTAGTCTCTCCTTTGATAATCACATTGCCACAGTAGTCGGGAAATCCTTCTACATGGCACACCTCATCACAAAAGGTTTCTCAACCAGGAAAAAAAAAAAAAAAAAAAAAAAGAGAGAGAGAGAGAGAGAGAGGTCATTGTTCCCCTCTACTCATCACTAATTAGACCCATTATAGAGTAAAACGCCCCTTTTGGTATGTACCTCACAAGACATCTACAACAACTGGAAAGGCCGCAGAAATACCTCACAAAGAGGATTACCAGCCTCAAACAGATGCCCTACGCAGATGGTCTCAAACAAACTCCAGCTTTACTCTGTCACACATCGCCTACTCAGCTTTGTATGTTAGGCAGAGATCACCTCTATGTCAAACCCAGAGCTGATGGACATGCTCCACTTAAAGAAATCCCAATTCCTCCGAGCTACATGCTCTAGGGACCTAAACCTTGTCACCACATAAAACAGAACATGCCGGAGGGATAGATTCCTGTCCCAGAGACTTCCCATACTCTGGAATAAACTACCTACCTATATCAAACAAAGCTCCTCATTAGCACTCAAGAAAAATCTTGATGATTGGATGGGAAATAGGAAATTCACCGTGGGGATCACTTCTGTGGCTCTGCTCGACAGTGGCACAGGAAAATAATCTTCTTGGGTGGCAAAAGCCAGGGTACCTTTTTGGCTGGGCTTGTATAGGCCCCAGGGCCGATAACCTAGTACCTACCTATGAAAACCACACTAATAGCATTTGTTTCTGATCCAGGCAGGACATGATCTGCTAGCACACTGCTCTTTCCACTACTTTGCTAATTGAACACAGTTTTTGATAATTTAATATGTCCGTTTTATTTGTTTGTTTATTTTGAGAAGGGGGCTAGTTCAGCAGGGAACATTTTTTATTTCCATATACTTGTGCATGAAGTCGAATGCATACTTCTATTTGACAGGTTTATGAGGACTTTTGTTTAACAGTTACATGGGGGTTCAGAGTTTTTTGGCTTTATATCTGTAAGTGGATAATGGACAGCTACCGTTGTTTAATTTGTCAGCTTTATCCTACCTGAATGACATTATGCCATATTCCAATGTTTTGGCACCGATTTTTAATTCCGAATTCTATTTATTAGCCAAGCCATTAGTCAACTGCTTTCTTTAACAATACAAGCAAAGCAAATAATGCATACAGCATAAATAAGAGTTGCATAGTTACATAAGGCTCTTAACATGCACAACATCATGGACGTTCATAGGCAAATACTAAACTAGCTGCCCTTGTGGGCCATTTTCCCTTTTTGTGCTGAATTTAATCCCATCCTCTTTGGTTAGAAATCAGCCTTAACTCATTCCATGGTTGATAATTAATTTTCATTAGGACTCATAATAGCGCTGATAATGGACAGCAAGTAGTTTAATGAATAGCAAACGCTTTCACTACAGTGTCAATGAAATCAAACAGTTTACATGACTAACTTTTTAAATGTTTTTATATAAAATCTTTATTTCAGTTCACATGACAGTAGAAGTGTTTTTTTGTTTTTTAAAAATTTTGGAATTTACTGAACTGCTGCACTTCTATTTTACTAAGAGACAGCAATTCATCAGAAGTGGAGCAGGACAATCTTTTCGTCTTTATTGAAACTGCACTTTCCCATTGACTTGTACAGTTTTGATTGCACAGTTTTGTTTGAGAGATTTATTCTCAAAGACTCCAATGCCATGACATTAATCTAACAGTTTTAGACTCATAGATTAGCACTAGGTTAATTGCCCTTGCGAGCCATTTTAAGCCCAGACAATTATCCCTTGTGAGACTCAAACCCTGCACCTTGTGTTTGTAAGGCAAACACTTCAACCATTAGGCCACCCTTACCCTCATTTTTGGCTCCTGCACAGTTGATCAGCAGCCAATCCCAGTGCTGTCCAAGTTCATTAGGTCTACTGAACCCTCCCAACCTCCCCGGACTTACTACATTAATGCTAAAAAGTTTAAGACTGTTTCTGGGTATTAAAAGGCAAGAGTAAAATATACAGATTTTATACATACTATCTGTAATGGTTTAAATCAAACTGCATTCTTTTGTCATGAATTAAATTCCCACAGCATGCATCACTTACTTAACTGTTCCTATACATACCAAATATAATAATGAATTAGTTCTGCAAACTTCCATCAACAGCTCAAAATTATGTTAAAGCTAGACTATGTAAACACACAGCAAGCCGATTGTTAACTGCAATGCATAAGTAAATAATTATGGTAAATATTTAGACACTACTTGAAGACAAATTGATTCCAAGTACAACGTTCTACACAATGCAAACTCAGCACATCAAAATATAAGGCCTTCCATTCTTCATAGCTTGAAATGGAACACAAAGAGCTCCAGGTCTACATCTTAACAGTATTACATTACAGAAGTACAATGCTTTAATAGACCTACGGCAGCATTTAAAGAATGCCTACCTTGCAGAAAACTAAAAGGTCTCTTATCTACTCTACCAAATTAATATAAAAAGTCACTCTGCTGTTTCCGGAGAATTAAAAAAAACACACACACACACACACGGCCAAGAGAGACCCAATAAGCTCTATGGTGTAAAGGGATATAACATATGTTGCAGCCAACCCAAGTTACACTAGCAGCTCAGAAGTCTGAAGGAGCCAAGAAAGAGAGAATGGGAGTGAAGGGCTGCAGAAAGCATGTACATTGTTTGTACCAAGCTGAGCAGAGATAGGCTATCGGCCACAACTCTGAGCGGAGATACCAGACGATTAGAGGCTTCAGAGCTTCCAAAAAAAACATAAGTTGCCAGGTTTTTTTTTTTTTTTTGCTTATTTATACTATTTACTGCACTTTTTTATTGCCTGTCACCTACTTTTATATACTGTATTCACAGTGTAATAAACTACACTGTTCTACTACAATTGCCTTCTACACTGTCTATAAAACAGAATTTTATTGCCGTTTTCACTGTTTAGCAAGCTTTTTTGTCGTTTCCACTGTTTAAGTATTTACTGGTATTTTTTCACTGTTTTAAACCCATCTGCTCTGCCTACTATGGTTTACCCACCAAGCAGTACTTAATTAACTGACCTGTTAACTGTTTAAATCATTCTTTAGAGCCTTCTGGCTGACTTTCTGCCATTTTAAACATTTTCAGCGTCTCACTGCTATTTTTCTGCAGTGTTAAACATTCTCTAGTGTTTTGGATTGAAACTGGGGTAGCTAGCTAGTAGATGTAGCATAGTCCAGATCCAGGCCTGCTTCTTCTGGAACGGTCTGCAGTGGTTTGCTCTCCGCATATTTTCTAGACCATTTGGATTGGAAGGGGCCTATCTGCACTTTTGAGAGAGAACTGTTGATTGGGATCTACTTGGTAAAGGGAGGCCAGTCTGGGGCTTGGAATAAACATCCTCATTGGTCCTTTTGAATGTTGAGTTATTTTCAAGTTTTAGCTTCTGGTACTTAAGCCCTACGTCTGAGCAGGTTTCTGCTTGTTTGCACATCACTCGGCACAGAGCAATTGTGCACCAAAGCTGGACAGTTAGAAATATCCATTCACCAAGCTATTTATGGTTATATTTATTTATTGCATTTGTTAGTTAACCAGGAAAGTCTACTGGGCCTAGACGAGCCCATTTTCAGTAGAGGCCCAGGGAGAAAAGCTCCACATAACATTAACAGTACATACAAGAAAACGTACAATATACAGTGTGTATACAGTTTCAAAGCATGGAAATAAATATTAAACACAATGGTACAAGTTATTTACAAACATTACACATTAACATTGTGCTGCGGTAGCGTTGTCGCCTCATAGCAAGACGTTATCCCGTTCAATTCTCAGCTAGAGCGTCTTGTGTGGAGGCATACGTGAATGGGGTGTGCCTTCGTTGAAGGTTGTGTGTCAGGGCCGGTAACCCGGTACGTAAAAATCCACTACCAATCATTAGCGGACCGGAGTTCCACTGTAGCAACCCCTAACCGGGAAAAGCCGAAAGACACAAACAAACACATTAATATTGTGCACAATTTGATCACAGAGGACAGAGTTAGTCAGGTAGAGTAGCAGTTTTGATGGTAACTGGTTACATTTTGTAGGCATAAGTAGTTGAATTCAGCAAGTAAGACAGAGCTTATAAGTAGTGATACTGTAGAGGGATAAAGTAGTAGATCAGGTGTTAGGAGGTACTACTTTGGCAGAAGTACATTGCCAGAGAGGTATGATCTGAAAGACTTCTTAGAGAGCAGGATCACTGACTATTCTAATAGAACGTGGGGAGGGCATTCCATAGTTTGAGACAGTAAAAAAAAAAAAAAAAAAAAAAAAAAAAAAATGCAAGGTTAGGGCTTTCAGCTCCTCCATGACAGTTTCTGAAAAGCCACCCCTAGTGACAACATTCTTCAACCTAGCATTATGAACAGTTGGACTACCCTTGTTTCTCCTGCCAACCTTGTTGACTTGGGTCCTCTTGAGGCAGTGTAGCAATTGTATCATGTACACAGACAACCCTCTACTAATAACCTAATCTAGTACAGAGTGCGAGAGATTTATTTACACCAAGAATCTAGAATCCATGCTCTCTCATTCAAAATAGTAACACAGAGAAGGTTGTCAAGTCACCCACCACTACATATTCACACATTACGACTACTCATATACACACACCACTACTCACACACACAGTACGCATCAAACACGCAAATCCACGTGTGGAGGTTCTCTTTAAAAAAAACTTCCTGAAATACCAGAGACCGCCGAAACACGTCTGCTACAGCCAACAGTCTCCACATCGCCCATGACACAGTAATGCTAGTGTCTCACCCACCAAGCCCGTAAGGCGCAACACTCAAAAAAACAAGTTTTCTGGTCATTGGAGACTCAGTGAGACATACGGATGCCCCACTTACCAGGTTGGAAAAGGAGAAAATAACTCAGCTGCCTGTCCAGTGCCAGGATTCACCAAATCATGCATGCACTCCGGTCTCTTAGCAACAAGTACCGTTAAGACTCTCTCATAGTTCATGTTGGTGTGAATGACCAGAGATGTACTTCACTGGACTACATGAAGAGAGACATGGTTGAGCTCTCAGATTACATGTCCCAGGAAAATATGTCCTCAGCTTTGAGCAGCATACGACCCTCACCTAGAATTATGTCACAGTATAAACAAAACAAGATGGATTTCAATAACTTGCTTAGTTTTGGGTTGTCATTCCAAGGAGATCCAGTTCCTGTCTGCCTAGGAAACCATGGTTGACAAACTTTGCTGCTTTGCCAGAGACAGTTTGTACCTGGCACCCCTATGGTTTCGGCTGTTGGCAAAGGCCCTTACCTCCCCCATAGTGCCTTTTTTAAGCAAGGTCTCGAAAACATTACAGACATGAAATTAACCAATCAGAACATAATACGGTTCATGCTGCTAAATGCTAGGAGCTTAAACCAAAAAACGCACTCCCTGGAAGCACTTCTATTACTAGAAGATGTTGATGTCTGTGCAGTCAAAGAAACCTGGTTTAAGGCCTGAGACAGTACCTAGGCCCTGCAAGGCTACAATCCCTTCCATACCTTTAGATCGCAAAATGAACATATGAAAACCAAAGGAGACTGTGTTTCAATCTATATTAGAGATAAATTCACCTCCTGTCTAGTTAGACTGGACAGCTCCATGGAGTTACTCGAAGTCCAGGTTACGGTGGGTAAGACCACCATTCAAGTCCTAGCCAGTTATAAATCCCCCTCCAATGGGAGGTTACGGTGGGTAAGACCACCATTCAAGTCCTAGCCAGTTATAAATCCCCCTCCAATGGGCTCCCACCCCAAGCTGAAAGTGGTAACCTTACCTTTGACCACCACGTGTCTACCTATGCCAAAGCTTAAACTAAAGCCTTATACAATCACTTGCATAAAAAAGTGAATAAACTCAGCTGTACCAAACAGAATCAAAGCCAGAGCCCCAAGTAAAATCAAGCTGCCATGGTGGACTTCCAGCATCAACAAACTACAATAAATGAATTTACTTATAGTTTGATGACCGGGGAGGGCCACTGGGCTCAAGGAGCCCATTTTCAGTGGAGGCCCGGGGATAAAAGCTCCACAAAACATAGTAGACATAGTAACAATTAGTAAAAAATTATGTAGCAAAGCATAAGCACAGTAGAATATCAACATAGTATGGTATACAGTGCATATTTACATGTAAATACAATTAGAGATCAATAATACAGAGTCATCATTATATTAAGGTTTTAAATCTTCTGAAAATGCTATGAAAGAAACATTTTTAAGAAAACAGTAAATATGACTGAACTCCTATTGGGCAAGGTGGAAGGTAGTTTATGTATATGTATGTATTCATGTATTAGGCAAGATTAGGTAGGTAGAGTGCAAGTGCATTTCCTGTTATTGCAGAGGTAGGAATAGAGCTGGGTTTTGAAGTGATCAAAGTTTTGAGAAATTCTTAGAGAGGGAGGAAGAGAGTTCCACTTTTTTGTCTAAGGAAAAGGATAGTAGAAGCTGACCTGAGGGATGGTTTGGTTTGTATACAGAAAAGAGATTTTGGTGAGCAGATCTTAGAGATCTGTGAGGGGCATATAGTGATAAGATATTAGTTAGTGCAGGGCACTTAGTGGGTTTAAAATTGAGTTTGTGGGCTGTAGTGATTTGGAGGTAGTCCAGGTAGTTGGGAAGTTCTAGCCACTGCAGTAGGTGGAGAGGTATGCAGTGGTGGGTAGAGTACTTGGACTTTGTGGCAAACTTTGAGATTTTGTTGCAACAGGATTCCAGTTTAGAGGAGATAGAGGAAGACAGGTCGATTAGTAGAGGGGCACCATACATCAGAGATGGTAGTAAGTAGGTAGTGGCAAGGGTCTGTCTTGTGGAAGGCAATAGAAAATGGGAGTTCCTGTACAGCATGCCAAGCTTCTGATGTGTTTTCTTAAATGTTTAGCTGAATATGGGTGCCGAATTTGAGATGTTCATCAATAGTGACTTCAAGAAGTTTAGCAAAAGGAACAACTTCAATAGTGGAGTTGGCATGGCTGAGGACGGTGAAGGAGGTTTTGTCAAGAGGGTGTGATTTAGAGGGAGAGAATAGTGGAATTTTAGATTTGTTGGCATTTAGAGAGAGAGGTGATTTTGAAGCATCCAGTTCTCAGTTGTGGAAAAAGCAGTTTGGGTTTTTCTTTGGAGTACTTGGAGGTTAGAAGCAGAGCAGACTAAAGTTGAGTCGTCTGCATATTGGACTATCTTGGTGTTAGGAATAGCCGTGTGGAAATCATTAATAAAGATATTAAATAGCATAGGGCCGAGTATAGATCCTTGGGGGACACCGGATGGGGTTGGGAGGAAGGTTGACATTCCAGTTTTTCATTTTACAGTCTGAGATCGGTCAGAGGTAGCTGCTGAACCAGGCAAGGGTGTTGTGTGAGAGATTAAGATTAGCAAGGTGGTTTAAGAGATGGGAATGGAAGACTGTATCAAAAGCCTCGGAGAGGTCAATGAGGACTGTGGATACAAGTTCTCCAGAGTCACGAGCGTGGAGAGGAGAGCAGTTATTGTGCTATGGCCCGGACGAAATCAGTGTTGAGTTGGGGTGAGGAGTTGGTTATTTGTAAGGAATGGCATGAGTTGGAGGTGGATGCATTTCTCACGTATTTTTGAAATAGGTGAGAAAATGGCTATGGGCCGGAAGTTGGAGATACTATTAAGAAAACAAAGCCAAGGACCCAACAATGGAAAAGCACCCTCAGCCTTAACAGGGAAAATAAGACAACTTCTCAAATCCTCCAAGAGCTCCTTTGAGAGAAACCTAGCAAGTACTGCCAAGGATAACCATAAGACCTTTTACAGCTACATATATAACCTAAATGGTAGGACTCAAGTATGTGCAGAACTGGTAGCCAACAGTATCACACACACTGATGCCACAGAGACCGCGAACCTGCTAGTGACCGCGAACCTGCTAGTGAATAGGTCTGGTGAAAATTGCACTTCCTTATCCCCTAAGCTGCAACAAACCATCCCAAGCCTCAATCACCTTACATATCCAAATAGCAGGACCTCAAAGCCCGGTCCAAGGCAAAGAACACAGCCTCTATGGGACCAGATGACATCCCAGGCAGTCTTCTAAAACAGGCTAAAACATGAACTAGCATCACTGCTAAGTACCCTTTTCAATCATTGCCCAACGACAGGCTTTGTTCCTGCAGAATAGAGAACAGCTACAGTTATTTCCCTCCACAAAAGGTGGCCTAGCACCAGACTTGGGAAATTACAGACTCAAGCCTGACCAGCTCCATCTGTAAGGCCATGGAACATATCATTATGGACTTCATAATAAAAGACATAGGTGACTTCCAAACCGTGGCTCTTACCCAATTCGGCTTTGTGAAGGGCAGCTCCTACCTGTTAAATCTGGTGGATTTCTTTTGAAAGTGTGACCAAGGACACAGAGGGCAAATCTGTGCACACAGCATACCTTGACTTGGCATAGGCTTTCAACACAATTCCACATTCAGGCATTACCAATAAACTTGGCAAAATAAATGTAAACCCCTTCATTGTAAGATGGGTTGCCAACTGGCTCACAAACCAGACACACACTATCAAAGTGGGTGACTCCACATCAATCAGCAGACTTGTGACCAGCAGGGTGCCACAAGGGTCAGTGCTGGGCCCCCTACTGTTTGGTATACACTTCTCAGAAGTTCAGGTCAAAACTAAAGGGTTGCAGCTGACCAGGTTTGCAGACTACTGCAAACTAGGTGCAATCACTGAATCCACAAATGATGTCAGTATACTCCAGGAGGGTCTCACACAGACCAATGACTGGTGTATTAGTCATGGTCTCAAACTGAATGCAAAGAAATATATCATCATTCCCTTCAGCACAAACAATGTTCCTTCACACTATCAAAACAACAATACCCCAAGTACTCATTAAGTGGTAAGGGACCTTTGATCACAGGTTGACCGCAACCTTAACAGACCACCACATGTCTACCATTGTAAGGAAAGCTTTCCACATAGCTCACTTGATTAGAAAAGGCATCACCTTGACAGCAAGAGATTATACTCGATTATGGGCCAGGTAAGTGCAGAGTATATGGGGGTTATAAAGTCCCATTTGTTATGTACCATACTAAGCACCTGCAACAACTGGAGACACCTCAGATATTTCTAAGAAAGATGATAAAGGGTCCCCAGCATGTGCCTTACATGGACCGACTAAAGTTCCTGTCACTATACTCTATCGTACAGTTTTCCTAAGAGACAGTTATGCCTACAGAGCAACACAAGACCAAAACCTAATGAACATACTGCATATCCCTAAATCATATGGGTCTAGGGCTATCCATTCCATGGACTTAAATAGGACTTGCTGGCAGGACAGGATTCATCTCCCAGCAACTGCCATATCTTTGGAACAGGCTACTATTTCACATGAAACACAGCACCTCTATGACACTGCTCAAGAGGAACCTGGACGAGTGAATGGGGCACCGTAAATTCTTACCGGGGATAGCACCCATAACCCTCCTGTACATGGGGAGTCATCACTAAATGCAATCTTGGGTCCCAACTAGTACTGCTGCGGTGTTACATTGCGTTGAAACAGCTAGGCTTAAAATAACCTCTGGGTCGATAGCCTAGTAATCCTCCTATGACAGTGGGCTCTGGGTCACCACACAGGTGACACCTACTGGGAGAATTAGGTTTTTGCCCAGTAGTGTTCTATGTATGCTAAGTTCACGCAACCATAGCACTTTCACAGTAAGTAGACAAGGGGAAAGCAACATGAGAAGGTACACTTCACTTTAAGAGGCAGTCACTGGAAGTCTGGAAGAGCCACTGACAGTGGGTACTTCAACAGGGAGAGGGTAGCTTGCCCCCCACCCTAAGAGCAAGAAGCTGGCCTACTCCTTACAACCCACAGGGGTACACAGACTTGCTGGGGGTGGTTCTGGACAGGAACAAATGAGCTACGTGGTTCATACCTAGCCTGGAAATACTCGACTCCCATTCTGCCAGAATGAATGGGCCAAATGGCCAAAAATAGGGGAGCCATCACACAAGGTCCTGGGTAAAGCATAAAAAAAAAAAAAAAAAAAAAAGACAGACGAGAGACTCCTTTTTCAGACAACTAATTTTCTTCTCTCCCCATCTCTGCAGGACCCCCTCCCAGTGGCCCTACTACCTACAACACAGGCAGGCCATTCATTCTGCAAAACAAGAAACCAAGTTTCTCAAAGTTGGGCGACAGGCCTATAACTCACTCTTTCCTACTTGGGAAGCCCTACTGGCCCATCCATTCCCCACAGTAGCAGCAGCAATAAAGTGGTGGGGAGCTGCTCAGTTGCAAGTCCTGTAGAGTGGCCTACCCATTTCCCTCCCCAAATAGAATTTCCAACTCCACAGCAACTTCATGGATTTCCACAACTGCTTCCACAAAGCATGCATGCCTCCACACACAAGCTATTCTTTGGGCTGCTCAATGCCTATGCACTGCTAAGAGTGCATGCTAATTAGGCTAGTGTTCCACAGATGCAACACTTAGTGGCCCCCGAGGTGTCAACCATGTGGTGAATCAGAAGTGCCTCCTCCTTCCCAGGATGGGCAAGCCAACATCGGCTGCTCAGTCTTATCCTCCCTGGCCTGGCCCATGCAGCAACTGTGCAGCTAATGTAACACGGGTCATGGACGGTGCAGTGGGGCAGTGGTTTGCATTGTCACCTCACAGCAAGGAGGTTCCCTGGTTTAATTCTTAGCTTGAGTGCCTTCTTTTTGGAGTTTGCATGTCCTCCCTGGGTTCGTGTGGGTTTCCCCCAGGTGCTCCGGTTTCCTCCAACATTCCAAAGACATGGGTCTGGAGCATTTCTCCAAGGCCTCTGCTGAAAACAGTCTCTGTCCTAATTTGACTTTCCAGTAAAACAAAATGCAAAAAAATAAGTAAATAAGAATCTGGGTTTCACTGTTCTGTGCCTTTGGGGGGGGGGGGGGCTAAATATGCGCAATCCCCAAGGAAAACCCCGGTGCTCTTTATACCATAAGTATCCACATAACTTGCTTAAAAATCAGGGATATATGCATCAGAATGCAAACATCAAATCAAAGGCCTCAAATGTTTAAAAATGACTCAAAAAAGAATATTCTTTGTAAGTACGCTACATTCAACTATTCTAAGTTGAAAATGAATAAAAAAAGTATGGGCTTCTGTGCCCATACTCTCATAACAAACAGAAAAGGAGCGCTGCATGTGACTCTTATGGCCCATGTTCAATTAAGTCAGAAAATGGAGGAATCAATGTTGAGAGGAAGTAGTTGTGCAGCTATTGTTGGCTTTCCCTTAGTGGAAGGAGGAGTGTTACACTGATTCAACTCTTTGGAGACACCTAGAGGGAACATTACGTGTAGAGTACAAGCCTGCAGAGAATGTGCTGCCAGGGGTCCAGACCAAACGGGTCTATGTTCAGTCATCTTCAAACCTTCTTTTAATGGAAAGGCCAAATCATTGTACAGATTTACATTGAAAGATGATAGCTGGCCAACAAAGGAAGTGCAACGGAGTACTTACCAGTAACTTGGGTATAGGGAAACCTGCCCTTTCCCCACTATAGTGCGTCCTTGGAGTTGGTACATATAATTAGCAGAGGGTGTGGCAGGCGCAGCCCCCTCCCCCACAAAATATCTGGTGTTCAAAGAATCCTCCTCTTGTGGGGTCTGTGCCCCCCACCCCCCAATTATATATAGCGACTCAGAGATTGCAATACAGTGGGGAAAGGGCAGGTTTCCTTACACCTAAGTTACCATCAAGTACTCCGTTCTGCTTTGTTTATGTTGACCAGCTATCATTAGATGTAAATTTTTACAATGATTTGGCCTTTTGATTAAAGGAAGGCTTGAGGATTAGCATTCGATGGGTAAACACAGACCCTCATTAAGCATGCAGGCAGAGGCTCACAAACTTGCTGCAGTATTAGCAGACCTCTGGTAAACTACTACAGGAAGCAAGAACTCCTATGGAGAAGGGATTGGAACCTACCAGGTCCAGCAGTCTAGTCGGTTCATACTGCCCAACTCTACCTCTCCTAGACAGCAAGTGAGCTGATCAGGTCATCCAGCCAGGGAACAAATGGACTGAAGGGTTCTTCCCTGGTTGGAGGTGTCCAGTTCTCACCTGCACGAGATGAATGAATTGGAGGATTGGCTGAAGGAAGGGGAGACATTGTGCAAGACCAAGTGGACAGCGGGGAAGGAAAAAAAAAAAAAAAAAAAAGCAAGAAAAGTTTATAACATATGCACACAAACCATATTCAGCAACTACAACACTGCAATGCATCATGCTACTTTTTCAGGTAAAAAAAGTCTGTCATACCTCAAGACTACTATGACTAAAAGGACAGAGCCATGATTTTTTTGCCCTCACATTCAGGCTTGCACAACCAAACGTTACTGAATTCTTATAGGTTCATTAGGTGTGTACTAGGCTAATGGCCCTGGAGCCTTTACAAGCCTAGCCCATAGGATTACCCTCGCATCGTGCCACCCGACCTTAGTTCCTAGTGCCTCTGTTGAGTAGAGGCCACTGGAGTGATCCCCAGGGTGAATTTTCTATTTCCCAACCACTCGTCAAGATTTCTCTTGAAAAGGGGCAGTGAGATGCTCTGTTTGACATTTACAAGAAGTCTGTTTTATAGCATGGGCAGTCTCTGGGTTATGAACCTGTCCCTCCACATGTTCTGTTGATTGTGGTAATGAGGTTGAGGTCTCTGGAGCGTGTGGTGTGGAGGGATTATTGAAATTTCTTTAGATGTAGCATTTTTAACCGAACTGGGTCAAACATGGCTTTGCAAATCAAGCACAGATCACCACGAAGTAGGAGATAGGAGACAGAGAATAGTTAAAGTTTGTTTTTAGTCTATCCATATAGGAAAGGTGTTTATGGCCTAGGATCCTCTGCGAGACATTTTTGTGGCCTCTCCAGTTGTTGCAGGTGTCTAGTGAGGTACATGCCAAAAGAGGCACTGTACTCAAGGATTGGCCTAATGAGGGAAGAGTAGAGGGAGACAATGACCTCTCTTCCTGGATGCAAAACCCTTAGTAATAAAATGTGCCACATAGGACCTTCTGACCACAGTGACAACATGGTGGTCAAGAGGGAGGTTGCTGTCAACCTGTGTTCCCAGATCTCTTATAACTCCTGTCCAGTGGACTAAATGTGGTAATTCATGGGAACCAGGTTTTTACCCAAAGGGGATGACGACAAATGTTTTGGAATTGAGCTTAGGCCATGGTTCTGACACCAGTCGTTGGTCTCAGTGAGGCCTTTCTGTAGCATGTCAGTATCACTTGGAGAGTTAATAATAGCTCCCAACTTGCAATCATCTGCAAACTTTGTCAGCCACAGTGCCTTTGTGTTGGCCTGCACTTCAGTGAAGTAGATACCAAACAGGATATGACCCAAGACAAAACCCTGTGGGACTCCTTATGACTGGTCGGCAGTCTGACTTGGGAGTCCGCTACTTCCACAATCTGTGAGCCACTTTGCAACCAACCTAGTGATATAGGGGTTCATGCCTAGTGAGTTTCTCTACGATTCCTGAGTGAGGAATGGTATCAAAGGCCTTGGTCAGATCAAGGTAGGCTGTATGAACCACCTTGCCTTCATCCACAGCTCTGGTGACAGACTCAAAGCAGTCAACTAGGTTAAGCAGGAATGATCTACCATTCACAAAACCAAACTGTGTGGGATCCAGAGTTCGGAGATTCCCTATATCCTTGTTTATTAGGTCCATGATCATGCGTTCTATAGCTTTGTATATCAGACTCGTTAGGCTAATGAGGCAATAGTTTCCAGGGTCTGTAGTCACTCCTTTGTGGAGAGGGATGACTGTAGCAGTGCACCATTTGGTAGGGACAAAACCTTAGGTGAGGCTGTGATTGAACAGGGTACACAGGTGAGGTGCCAGTTCACTCTGTAGTTAATGAAGAACACAGCCAGGGATACTATCGGGTCCCATAGAAGCTGTATTCTTGGCCTTGGACAGTGCTGTTTTAACCTGTGCAGCAGCAACACTGGGTGGCTGGCTGGCAATCTACTGGTATTGTGATTGATCCTTTGGAGGGGGTAAAGTTGGCACTGAATCTGTCGGCCAGTATATTGGCAATATCTGTTGGCTCAGTATAGGAGGTACCATTGTGCAGTAGCTCAGAGCACATCTGGGAATTGCCATGGAGATTCTTTACATAACTATAGAAGGCCTTGTGGTTGTCTTTACTATCTGCTGCAATTCTGTTTTCATAGCTAGCTTTAGAGGATTTGATGAGGGATCAAAACTTTTTGTGGAGGCTGATAAGGGAGTTGTTGCAGTCTTGGGACTTCACTTTATTCTGCATCAGTTTCCTCCTTCTGTTGTAGAGTTGGTTTATGGTAGGAGACCACCAGATTGGCTTCCTATTTTTTTTTTTTTGTTTGGAGAAGAGCATCTTGGTTCTATTGGGTATGGCAAGATCCATGCATTTGTGCACGTGTTGGTACAGTGCATTGGTGTAGGATTCGGCGGTCATGCGACTATTCTCCATATGCATGGGTGCCGTGAAGTTAGCCACCTGTTTTTAGGAGCCCAAAGTTAGCTTTGGAGAGGTTTTTCATGGTGGTTACCTTTGTGGGGGGGGGGGGGGATTTCCAAGGTGATTAGTTTGTGGTCGGATCTAACCAGGGGGGAGTTGACTACAGGTGTAGAGCAACGGTTGCCCATGTTAGTAATGACCAGGTCAAGGATGTTGCTACCTCTAGTGGGGGCAAGAATGAGCTGTTCCAGGGCACTGGAATTGAAATTCCAGGAAACATTGGACAAATGTATTGGTACACGAGTAGTTTTCCCAGTTAATGGAGGGGTAGTTGAAGTCGCCCAGTACAAGAGAGTGTTAGGTTGGACCCCAATATTCTCCAGGGTGCTTAGGAAGGTGGGGTGCAAGTCTTGGGACATGGTTTCGGACCTACAGCAGGCTACGAACTGAACTGCTGTCTTACCCAATGTTACCTGCATCTGAAGTATCTCTGATGCATTATGTTGAGCTACCAGTCTGGCGGTGTGTGCATCCTTTATGAATATGGAAACACCACTGCCTTTGGAGCTTCAGTCCAAGTTCTAGGGCCGAAAGCTGTGGAATGAGTTATAATCTGGCAGTGCAGGGGTGCTTTCTGCTACTTTGAACAAAGTCTCTGTTACAGCACAAATGCTGATATTCTCCATTTTAAGGAGTGCTTAGAGTGAGTGCATTTTGAGATTTGGACTTTTAGCGTTGAACAGCATGACCCTCAGATTGCATTTGTTTGTAGCTGTTACGGTGGTAATTTGGTCTTTCGAACACCACCTAAAATAGGCACTGTAGGGGTGTCAAGAACCTTGGCCAGTATCCGGAAGCCCAGGGGTGACAGATGCAGGCCATCTCTGGCAAAGCATATTAATCATGTCATCCCAGGCAGATACTGGATCCCCTTAGAATGACACCAGAAACTTAGCCAATTGTTGAAATCAATCATTTTCTGCTTGCACTGTGGTATCATTGTGGGTGCTGGTAGGATGCTGCTCAGGACTAGGGTCATACCCACCTGGGCTACATAATTCGAGAACTCCTCCAGGTCTCTTCATGTAGTTCAGAGAGAGAGGTATGTCTCAGGTCATTCACACCCACATGTACAATGACAGTCATATTTGTACCGGTTGTTGAGGGACCTGAGTGTGTGCGTTATGTAGCAGATCCTTGCACCTGAAGGGCAGCGACTGTTACTTTCTCCTTATTCAACCTAGTGAGTGGGACATCAGTTTGCCTCACCATCGAGTCACCTATAATTAGTGTGTTGGGCATGCTGTTTTGCCTTAGGGGCTTTGGTCAAGTGGCACACTGTTTAGGAGAATTGTGTCTCTTGATTAGTGTTGTATTGTGGTGGCAGAGTGCATTTCTGCCTTTGAAGTCTCTGCTGTTTGGGTAGATTTTTGAGAGTCTCCACGAAAGAGGGTGTGTGCGGTTTGTGTTTTTATGCGAAGGCAGTGCTGGTGTGTGTTCTGGACAGCTAGGTGTTCCATGAGGTGTGGTGCAAGTGTTGACCTTCTCTTGACCTGCTATTCCTGTCTTGGCTGGAGAGTGCATGGCTTCCGATTTGAATATACAACTGCATCTCTTGCCAAGTCTGGAGTGCTGAGAGGTAAGACGAGAGGGTTGTCGGTGTACATGAAGCTGGCAGTTGCTACATTGTATCAAGATGCCAAAGTTAACTAGTTTAACAGGAAAAAGCACAGGGAAATGACCTTCAGACATGCCTGAGGTGTGGCAATAATAATAAGTACTGGAGCGGTTTCCTTGTAGAACATTTAGTGCTGGGTAGCACTTGTGTGCTACAATAATTGCTACAAGAAGTCTGGTAAAGTGCTAGGCTAGTAAGCTAGTAAAAGTGCAGGACAGGATAGAACTACCGTATTTTTTCATAAATAAGACCTAACCAAAGAATAAGGCCTAGCATGGTTTTCCAGGGTAGTCATGATATCAGCCCTAACCCAAAAATAAACCCCAGTCAAGATCAACACATGACAGACCTCAGATCACATCCGCCTTCGCAGAACTCCCCTCAGCCACCGAGGGGCAGGTACGCTTTCATTGGGACTTCCTAGCCCTCCTCCTTTCCGGTCCAGAGCCATTCTGGGGACTTTGTGATATTTTGAGGATGCAGTCAGGTACCGGGCTAGGTTGGACACCTTGCCCCTGCCTGGCAGAAGCGCTCCAGGCCTGCAGCCATCCACCTGAAGCTCCCTTGAGGACTTCCATCATGGGGGGCTTTGCTTGACCCCACTCACCCAGGCAGGAGCATTCCTGGCCCTGCAGCCTTCTGCCAGATGCTCCCTTGAGGACTTCCATCCCACTGGGGGGGCACGATCCAGACCCACCTACCCAGGCGGGAGCATTCCCTGCCCAGCCAATTTCCACCTCTTTCCCCCTTCTGGACCTCCATCCCAGAAGGGGTCACAGTCCAGACCTCCTCACCCAGGCGGCAGCTCTCCGAGCCAGGCCATTTTCCGCCTCTCTCTGTCCCTTTAGGACTTCCATCGGAAGGGACCCCACTCATGGCTTCCACTTCTACCCAGGTGGGAGAGCTCTTTTCCCATGTTACATAACTCTTGGAGGCCGCCAAATCATAATGTGTCAACCCTGTCCTTGGAGCCTCTCAGGGGAGCATCCCTCCAATCCTTCACAGCCTTGTGGAACACTGCTAGGCTGCGAGGCCTCATCCAGACTTCTGTGATGCCAGTTCTCCCCTTTGCCCTCCACCTAGAGCTTTCAAACTCGCACAGGATATGGCCCCAGGTTCCGGCATCTCGGCCCATTTCATCTCGCACCTCCATCACTCTCCCCTCAGTGGCGCCAGATGCAGAATGTGCTTCTTCACTTAAAGCCTTCTGGCATGTGCCTCCTGAGTGGTGCCATTCGCAGGGCGGCATCCCGCAATGCCAGGTGAAGGACTGTAGGCTGATCTGGCACCTACAGACGGTTCCGGGTGCGAGATGCCACAGAGAATGTATCTCTGCACTCCTGGGGGCTGGAACGATGGTCTTGCAGACCTAGCGCCCAGGGGTGGCCCTTGGCACGCCTGCACTGTTGGCAGACTCTCCCGGCTGCTGTCCCTGACTCACCTCTAGGGACCCTGCCGCCAAGCCCCTGCAGGCTGCGAAAACGTGCAGTATAACGTGTGCCCTCGGAGCCTCACCAGGGAGCTTCGGTCCGATCCTGGCTGGCCTCGTGGAACTACCCTGAACCACCGAGGGGCAGGCTCGCTCTCATCAGGACTTCCACGTCCCCCTCCTTTCTGTTCCAGAGCACCACAGTCCCAGTCTCCTGCATATCCCCTGCAGGCTGCCAAACAGTGCCTTGTCCCTGTGCCCTTGGAATCTCTCAGGGGGACCTCCCTCCGATCATGGCTGGCCTCGGGTTACTTCCCTCCACCCTCATCAACACTTCCACGTCTCCCTGCTCTCGTCTAGAGCACCTCCGGAGACTTTGCGGGGATGCAGTCATGTACTGGGCGAGGTTGGACGCCTTCCCCAATACCCGTCAGGCCCCGCAGATGCCCACTGCTCACTCCCTTAAGAATGTCCATTGTGGGGGCCTCCGCCTGACCCTGCTCACCCAGGGAGTAGCTCTCCGGGTCCTGCAGCCCTCTGCCCAGTGCTCCCTTGAAGACGTCCATTGTGGGGTCTCTACCTGACCCCGCTCACGCAGGCAAGAGCACTCCTAGCCCCGCAGACTTCCGCCAGACTCTCCCTAGAGGACTTCCGTCCCACTGGGGGGGCATGATCCAGACCCTCTCAACGATGCGGGAGCTCTCCCTACCAGGGTGCTTTCCACCTCTCTTCCCCTTCCGGACTTCCATCCCGGAGGGAGCCGTGGTCCAGACACCCTCACCCAGGACGCAGCTCTCCCAGCCTGGCTGTTTTCCATCCCCTCTCGCTCATAATAGGACTTCCATCGGGAGGGACCCCCTCATGGCTTCCACTTCTACACAGGTGGGAGAGCTCTTTTCCTGGGTTACATAACTCCTCGAGGCTGTCAAATCATAATGAATCAACCGCACCCTCGGAGCCTCGCAGGGGGAGCTTCCCATCGATCTTTCACAGCCTCGTGGAACTCTGCTGGGCTGCAAGGCCTAATCCAGACCCTCAAGACTTCCATGTGCCTCTGCTCTCCCGCCCACAGCATCTCTGGGGACTTCGTGATATTTCAGGGAAACAGTCTTAAGGACTTCCATTGGGAGGGACCTCCTCATGGCTTCCACTTCTACACAGGCAGGAGAGCTCTTTTCCCGGGTTACATACTGTATTTCTTCGTAATTAAGACCTAACCAGAGAATAAGACCTAGCATGGTTTTCCAGAGTGCTCATGATACAAGCCCTACCCCAAAAATAAGCCCCAGTTAATATAGTAAACACTTGACAGTAATATTATTTTATAATTCAACACGTCTGACACTCGTCGAGTGAGGTTACTGTACTCTGCTTGGCATTTTCAGACCATTCGGACACCTAACTTCTTCCCTTTGCAAAAAGTCATAAGATTCTTTCCCTGGGAATCCTCCATTATTCTTACTGTAACCATAATCATCACTCACACTTTACAGTTGAGATCTTTGACCCATAAACACTGGCAGGTGTACTTTGATTGGTCAAAGTACAAACAACACGCATAAAGCACGCGCACTTTATAACGTACCGGCTGTGGTTGCGTCTTAATCATCATGTTGCAAGTAGAGTCTCAAGTCTTATATTAACCCCCCCTCAGACATGACTGCAAAAAGAAATCTATTCCGTCGAGTACAAGAAAGGAATTGTGGAGGACTCCCGTGGAAAGAATCTGATGGCTTTCTGCAAAGAGAAGTTAGAACTCTGAATGGTCCGAAAATGGCGTGCAGCGTACAATAACCTCAGTCAACAAGCAGACGAGGGAAATGCTAAGAAGTGAAAGTGTGGATCAGGTCAGCAAAGTACTGTTACCATAAATGTAGATGTTAGAGTGTATTCACTGTTGCAGTCATCACACTTGTATTATCCATCTGCAGGTAGCCCTCAGTCGGACGAATACCAGAGACTTAGTATTTCTGTGTCAGATGCTGTCGCTCCAGGACTGACGTCAGGTCATCAGGGGTATAAAAACAAGCAGCCGATGCCACTACATAAGTTTTTCTTGCCCCAAATGTCAGGAGCCCCTCAACCAGGGAGCTAAGTTATGGTGGGGAAACCACCACCAGTAAAAAGTAAATACCAGAACCCCAGAAACGGGTGAGTAATAGCCATAGAAGAGAGGGAGAGAGGGAGAGAGGGAGAGAGGGAGAGAGGGAGAGAGGGAGAGAGGGAGAGAGGGGCAGACAGAGAGAGGGAGAGAGGCAGACAGAGAGAGGGAGAGGCAGACAGAGAGAGAGCGAGAGGCAGACAGAGAGAGCGCGAGCGGCAGACAGAGAGAGCGCGGCAGACAGGCAGACAGAGAGAGCGAGCGAGGCAGACAGAGAGAGGGCGAGCGAGGCAGACAGAGAGAGGGCGAGCGAGGCAGACAGAGAGAGGGCGAGCGAGGCAGACAGAGAGAGCGCGAGCGAGGCAGACAGAGAGAGCGCGAGCGAGGCAGACAGAGAGAGCGCGAGCGAGGCAGACAGAGAGCGCGAGCGAGGCAGACAGAGAGCGAGCGAGGCAGACAGAGAGCGCGAGCGAGGCAGACAGAGAGCGAGCGAGGCAGACAGAGAGCGAGCGAGGCAGACAGAGAGCGAGCGAGGCAGACAGAGAGCGAGCGAGGCAGACAGAGAGCGAGCGAGGCAGACTGAGAGAGAGAGCAAGGCAGACTGAGAGAGAGAGCAAGGCAGACTGAGAGAGAGAGCAAGGCAGACTGAGAGAGAGAGCAAGGCAGACTGAGAGAGAGAGCGAGCGAGCCAGACAGAGAGAGAGAGGCAGACAGAGAGAGAGAGAGAGAGGCAGACAGAGCGAGAGAGCGCGAGAGAGGCAGACAGAGCGAGAGAGCGCGAGAGAGGCAGACAGAGCGAGAGAGCGCGAGAGAGGCAGACAGAGCGAGAGAGCGCGAGAGAGGCAGAGAGAGCGAGAGAGAGGCAGACGGGGGGGCAGAGAGAGAGAGCGAGAGAGAGCGAGCGAGCTAGCGAGAGAGGGACAGAGAGAGAGACAGAAAAAGTACAGTCGTGTACACTCACCATAAATTTAGGTGTTAAGAGTGTATTCACTGTTGCAGTCATTACATTTGTGTAATCTGCTGGCAAGTTGCCCTCAGTCAGCCTGATTCAGGTCTTGGGTCCTGCGTCGGTTGCTGTCCCTTCTTCCATAACGTCAGGTCGTCAGGGGTATAAAACATGCAGCTGACGCCATTACATCAGTTTGTCTTGCCCCAGATGTCAGGTGCCCCCCAATGGGGAGCCAAATATGCAAGTAATTTAAAAAAAAACTCAAAAATATACCTCCAAACAAAAGCAAATACACCAAAAAGGCTTTTAAAAGCATAGTAAAGGAAAGTAGAGGTATAGTAAGAGGAAAACGGGGTTGGAGTGAAGGTAACCAAGACTGCAGCAGTGAATACACTAACATCTACATTTATGATGAGTGTACACAACTGTACTATGTTCTTCGTATTTCAATGTTGCAGTCATTACATTTAGGTAGATTCCCAAAGCTATGGTTGGGAGGATGGATTTATACAGCATTAGGACCAGCTATAAGGCCCTGCAGGACAGCAGTGGCTAAACCAGCTCTAGATTTAGAGAAGAAAGGTAAATTGTAATGTTTGGTGAACGTATGAACTGAGCTCCAGGTAGCAGTTTCTAGATGTACCTGGTAGGAACACCTCTGAGAAAGGCTGTAGAAGTAGATGCAGTCTTGGTGGAATGAGATCTGATCCCCTAGGGGATAGTTTTACCATGGTGCATATAGCAGAAACGAATGCAATGGCTTATCCATTTTGAAATAGTCTGCTTTGAAATAGCTTTTCCTTCTGCCCCTGCAGCAAATGCCACCAGTAGTAATTCAGATTTTCTTAGCGATTTTGTCCTGTTTAAATAAAGTCTAAGTCGTCTGTGTACATCCAATGACTGCAGAATCCGCTCCCCCTTGTTCTGTGGATTGGGAAAGAAAGTTGGCAAATGAATGATCTGATTCAGAGCCACACTGGATACCACCTTAGGCATGAAGGATGGATTGGTCCTGAGAGAGACACCCTGTCCACATGAAAAATAATGAAAAGCTCTACTGCCATAAGAGCCTGTAATTCGGAAATCCTTCAAGCTGAAGTGACTGCTAAAAGGAAAGCAGTTTTCCAGGAGAGAAATTTTAAGTGTGCAGTAGCCGCTGGCTCAAAAGGAGGGAGAGTTGAGTTTTTCCAATACAAAATTGGGGTCCCAGGCAGGGGTTGGTGCTCTCCTGGGTGGTCTTAAGTTTTTGGCCCCTCTGAGATACTGCTTTAGCAGAGGATGAGAGAAGAGGGGAGGTTCTGTGTTATAATAAGCTGAAATGGCTGAGGCATGGATTTTTATGGAAGAAAAGGAGAGGCCCTTGTGAAGCATCTCAGTTAAGTATTGTAAAATCTGAGGAATATTGGGCACTGCTGTGCTTATTCCTTGCGAGTGACTCCATGCACAGAATCTTTTTCATTTGTCAGCATAAGATTTTCCAGTACTAGGGCTTCTTGCCGCCAAAATTACATCCATCACAGGTTCGCTGAGGGATGCTAAGGGTGAATTTAGGTCTTAGCCATGCTGCAAGATTCAAAGTTTGGAGCTGTGTGCGCAGAATTTGGTTGTTCTGCTGAGACAATAAGTAAGGTGTCTGAGGCAGGTGCCATGGTGGAAGGTGTGACATTGCGCAGGAGTGAGTATCAGTGTTGGCGAGGCCAGTCTGGAGCAATCAAAATCATTTTTGGTTTGTCCTGTTTGACTTTTAGAACAACTTTGGATAGCAGAGGCAGAGGGGGAAAAGCATAGACTGATAGAGCATCCACTTTCCAAGCATTTTTGTGATGAGGAGTTGTGCATAATTTATCCAACTGATAGTTATGGGGTGAGGCAAAAAGATCTGTCTGGACTCCCCCATTTTCATGTCAGCATGTTGAAAATCCATGGTTCCAGTTTCCATTCGTGTGGGTCCATGATATTTCTGCTTAATTTGTCTGCCAGAGTATTCAGCTTTCCTGGTAGGAATTGAGCTTGTAGTTGTATTTGATAGGTCAAGGCCGTGTTCCACAATGCCATGGCTGGTCAGCAAAGGGGGTAGGAGTGTGCACCCCCCTGCTTGTTTATGTACCACATAACTGTGGTGTTGTCTGTCTTTATCATTAATTGTCCTGCATTAAGGTAGTTCTTTAAGGCTGTCAGTGCATTCTGTACAGCTAGCATCTCTTTTTGATTGATATGACGGTGCATACGACTTGGGCTCCATTTGCCGTGAATGCACTTCCCTGCCAGATGAGCCCCCCAAACAGTGTGATGCATCTGTAGTTGGGGTTTAGGCGGCAGGGGGTGGAGTGATATGCAGTCCCTTGTTTTGGTGGCAGGCCTCTGCCCACCATAGGAACTCTAGTTGCAGGCAAGGTATGATGGGAATCATTGTTTCCAGGCTGCGACAATGTAGACTCCATAAACTTTTTACGTGCCACTGATGTTTCCTCATATGCAGTCTTGCATATGGAATTAGAAGAATGCAGGAGGCCATGAACCCCTAGGCTTGCAGAATTTATCTTGCAGATAGCAGGATTTTTATGGCCACCTGTTTGAAGTTACCAAATGAATTTGCTTTTCTGGTGTAAGGTAAGCCATCTGGGCAGTTGTATTCAAGCTTGCATCCAGAAATATAATTTTTTGAGAGGGTACTAGTTGTGATTGCTTTTCATTTATGGTGTACCCTAGACAAGTTAGAACCCTTTTTACAAACGCCAGATGTTTTAGAAGAATGTCTTTGTTTTCTGCCTGAATTAGACAATTGTCCAGGTATGGATATATTTGAATATTTCTTTGCCTGCAAAATGCAATTACTGGAGCCAGGCACTTTGTGAAGACCCTGGGCGCAGTAGTTAAGCCAAAGGGTAGTGCCAAGAACTGGTAATGCAAGTAGCCTGCTTTGAAGCGGAGGTATCTTCTGCAAGATTCCCTGACTGGGATATGCAGGTAAGCCTCTAAGTCTAGAGTTACCAAACTAGGCATCTTTGCCTAGCATAGGAAGTAACTGTTGAAGAGTCAGCATCTTGAATTTTGGGATGTCCAGAAATGTGTTTAGAGTAGATAAGTCCAGAATTGGACACCATAATTTGTCTTTTCTGGGTACCAGGAAAAGTCTAATAGAAACCTTGTCCCTTTTCCTCTTCTGGTACTGGTTGAATAGCCCCCATGTCCATGAGGGACAGTACTTGTTTCTTGGCCTCTGCCCACTGATTTGGGGGCAGGTCTGGCCATCCGTTTGGGATTGGCAACATGTGGAAATGAAATTTGTATCCCTGAGATACTACGTTTAAAACCCATTTGTCCTGGGTTATAAGTTGCCAGTTTCTTGCATGAAGTGCCAGTTTTCCCCACAAAGGGGAGGCTAAAAGGTAAGTGCTTGGTAAATGTAAAGGGAAGCCAGATTTGGAGGAGGGGGCACCCCATTGTTTTGTTCTAAAAGTCCCTTGTGACTGAAACCTGGAGCCTTTGGAATGTCTGGGTTTGACTCGAGTGGCTCTCGAAGGAACTGGAAAGGACCAGTTCTTAGTAGGCCAGTGCCTACTAATTCTTGGAGGTTGCACTTGTAAGAAATCTCACAAGTTGCATAGATTTAGCTTTATCTTCCATCTTTTTTTTTAAAACTTCTTCAGCCTTATTAGAAAAAACAAAAGACAGTCCTGTTGTAAAGGAGCATCCAACAATTTTGCTTTAACATGATCAGGCAGAGTTTGCTCTTTGAGCCAAGCATGCCTTCTTAGCACAGACCCAGTTACAGCAGCCCTGCAAGAGCCCTCCAAAGAATCAAAACCACATTGCAAAGTATGTTTTCCAACTTGTTCAGCTGAATGCAATAAATCCCGTAAATCTTAATTTCTGACTGTGTGGAAAGTAAACATAATTTTCTGTTTAAGCAGTCCCATGATATGCTGTTGATATTTAAGCATATGAAATTGACAGTTTAAAGCCCTGATTGCCAAGGTTGCAGAAGTGTAAACTTTCTTACCCCATCTATCCAGCACCCTGGAATCTATCAGAAGGGGTACGATTTTTAGCCGGAGAGGCCTTAATGCCCTTGGGACCCTGAGAAATGGTTTCAGGATCCGCAATAGGATTTTTGAAAAGGAATTTGTGTGAGTCAGTAATCCTGTAGTATCTGTCTGGCTTGCAAGGAGCCGGAGGCAGAGAATCAGGAGCCATACTAGATTCTGAAAAATCATCATCAACAATATCTAGAACAGAAGGTATAGCCAAAGGCCAATGCTGAGAAAGAAGAAAATCTCCAAGTCTCTTTTTAGATTCAGATAAATCCTGACCTTCCCAGTGGAAATGTTCCCTTAAGGTATGTAAAGTTTCCCCCTAAAGAAAAATCCTCAGGGGGAGAAGCAGCAGAAGGAATGGAATATTCTGCATCAAAGCCCTCATAAGTAGGTACATTTAGTTCATTAGAAGAGTCCAAAGAAATAGAATCCTGTTCAGAAGATTCATAAAAGTCTTGCCTAGGCTTCTTAGAGGGGGGGGGGGTGGCTACCCCTGCTCAGGGTAATTAAATCTTCAGCCATTTTGATCATTTGTTTTTTAGGCATAGAGGCCTGCACGTGGCCTGGGCGTATTTTTTTAGACATAGATTTAGATTTTGGCCTTAGTTTTGAAGATGGCACCGGTCTAATATACAAATCTGTAGGCCTGAAACACCCTCAGAAGCCGGTGCCTGCACAGCGGCTCCGGACCTATCTAAGGTGGAGACATCCGCGGGTTCCATAATTGAAGCATCTCGCGGCATACCAGACTCTGAATGGGTCTCAGTAGAGGCCTGCGAATCAGAAGTAGTGGGTATCAGGGGCTGCGAAAGCGCCTCACTGAGTACCGGCAAAATGGCGACTGGCTTAGGAGAAGAGTCATCATCAGTTTTGGACGTCGACGGCCTGTCTCGGTCTTTTTCTTTGCGTTTTTTTCGGTATTCCGGTAATCTGAGTGCAAACAGACGACATTTCTGGATAATTAAAGCATGAGCCAAAATATTTAGAAGCAAAAATATACAGACATTTAATAGTGCGTTGATTAAATTTAGCACAAAAAAGACAGCAAGGTTCGTTGTGGTCAGGGCCTAGGCAAGGAATACAGTACAAATGAAAATCCCTATGAGGTATTTGCTTCCCCACAAGTAATGCTATTAACTTTTAATAACATTGGTAAGGAGCAAGAAAAGTTTCTCCAACGGGGTGCTTAGCTTTTTAGCTGAATACTTCGGTTCTGAAACTCTAAAATGAAAATTTGGGAAACCAGGACTGCAACATTGAATACACTAACATCTACATTTATGGTAAGTGTACACAACTGTACTATGTTCTTTGTGTTTCATTGTTGCACTGTCACACTTGGGTGGATTCCCAAAGCTGAAGAAGGGTGGAGGCAGTCAAGAAGAGTTGGGGCTGGCTAGTATGCCTTGCAGGACTGCTGTTGCAAAACCTGCCCTGGATTTGGAAAAGATAAGCAGGTGGTAATGCCTGATGAAGGTGTGTACAGAACTCCAGGTAGCAGCTTCCAGGATGTCCCTGGTAAGGACTCTGCTGAGAAATGCTGTAGAGGTAGATGTTGCCCTAGTGGAATGTGTTCTGACCCCCTCAGGGGTTGGTGTCCCATGGTGCTTGTAGTAGAAGTGGATGCAGTGTGCTATCCATTCGGAAATTGTTTGTTTTGAAATGGCTTTGCCCTCTGTCCCTGTTGCAAAGCTGACTAGTAACCGGTCAGATTTTATGAAGGGCTTAGTCCTATCACGGTAGAATCTGCACAGTCTTTGCATGTCCCAAGGAGTGCAGGATCCTTTCCCCTTTGAGGATTAGGGAAGAAAGTTGGCAAATGGATGGACTGATTGACAGCCACACTGGACACCACTTTAGGCATAAAGGAAAGAAGAGTTAGTCCTGAGGGAAACCCTCTCACCATGGAAAATAATGAAGGGTTCCATGGCCATAAGTGCTTGTAGCTCAGACACTCTTCTAGCTGAAGTGATGGCAAGAAGCAAGGCTATTTTCCAAGAGAGGAATTTTAACTCAGCTGATGCAGCAGGTTCAAAGGGGAAAAGCGTGAGTTTTCCAGTACAACGTTAAGATCCCAAGCAGGGGTCGGTGCTCTTCTTGGTGGCCTTTGCCCCTCTCAGGAGCAGTTTGATAACAGGGTGCGAGAAGAGAGGTGGCTCAGTGTTGTAATGAGCCAAAATGGCTGAGGCATGTATCTTAATGGGGGAGGAGGACAGGCCTTTTGTGGAGATGATCCGCTAAGTAATCCGGGATTAGAGGTAGGGAGGGCAGAGGTGTGTCCTCTCCTTTAGAGCGAATCCAGGAGCAGAACCTTTTCCACTTATCAGCATAGCATTTTCTTGTACTGGGTCTTCTGGCTTCAAAGAATGCAGTCTAGCACCTGCTTGCTTAGGGTTGCTGGGGGAGAATTCAAGGAATAAGCCAGGCTGCAAGATTTAGGGTTTGCAGTTGTGGATGCAAATTCTGTCCCTCCTGCTGAAAGAACAGTGTTGGGTTCTGGTGTAGGTGGCCAGGGTGGCACCGGTGACAGGCTGCACAGGAGTGGGTACCAGTGCTGGCATGGTCAGTCCAGTGCAATCAGAATTGACCTAGGTCTGTCCTGTCTTATCTTGAGTAGTACTCTTTGAGAGAAGGGGCAGAGGGGGAAAGGCATAGACTGAGAGATTTACCCACTGAAAAGGATAGGGCATCCACTTTCCAGGCCCTGCTGTGAGGATTCCTGGTGCAGAATTTGATGAGCTGGTGGTTGTAGGGGGAGGCAAAGAGAGCCACCTCTGGGGTCCCCCATTTCTGAAATCAGGAGGTTGAAGGTGCTGGGCTCCAATTGCCATTCATGTAGGTCTAGGAGATTTCTGCTCAAATAGTCTGCCAGTGAGTTTTCTTAGCCTGGGAGGAATTGAGCTTGCAAATGGATTTGCATGTCCAATGCCATGTGCTACAGGGCCATGGCTAACCTGCAGAGTAGGTAAGTAGTGGGTTCCCCCTGCTCGTTGATGTACTACATAACTGTGGTGTCATCTGTTTTTATTAGCAGTTGTCCTGGAGAGAGTAGGGATCCAAAAGCTGTCAGGGCGTTCTGCACAGCTAGCATCTCTTTTTGTTTGATGTGCAGATGCATTTGACTTGGGCTCCAGTGGCCCTGAATGCATTTGCTGTCCATGTGTGCTCCCCAGGCATAGTCTGATGCATCTGTGGCTAGGGTCTGGGCAGCGTGGGGTTGAGAAAAGGGCAGTCCCTTGTTGTGGTTGCATGCTTCTGCCCACCAAAGGAACTCTGTCCTTAGACAAGGTATGATAGTGATGACTGTTTCCAGGTCCTGAGAATGATGTTGGCACCAAAAAGACTTAAGTACCACTGAAGTTTCCTCATACGCAATCTTGCATATGGAATTAGCAGTATACACGAGGCCATGAACCCTAGGGCCTGCAGTACTTTTCTTGCAGATAGCTGGGTTCTGGTGGCCAGTTGCTTGAAGTAGGCTGTCAGGTAGTCTTGGGATGTTTTGTCCAAGCTTGCTCGCAGGAATACAATCTTTTGACTGGGTACCAGTTTGGGATTTCTTTTCATTGATGGTGTACTCCAAGGAAGTGAGAAGATACAAATGTCAGGTGCTGCAACAGCAATTCCTGACTGTCCACCTGAATCAGGCAGTCGTCCAAGTACGGGTAAATTTGGATATTTCTCTGCCTGCAGTATGCAGTGGCTGGAGCCAGGCATTTTGATAAAACTCTGGGTGCAGTAGATAAGACAAAGGGAAGTGCAGAGAACTGATAATGCAAATATCCTGCCCTGAAACGGAGAGACTTCCTGCATGACTCCCTTATGGCTTCTTTTAAGTCTAGAGTGACTAACCAGGCAACCTTGGCTAGCATAGTTAGAAGCTGTTGCAGGATAAGCATTTTGAATTTTGGTACCACCAGGAAGGTATTGAGAATTGAAAGATCCAGGATTGGGTGCCAAGAGCCCTCTTTCCTGGGTACCAGGAAGAGTCTGGAGTAGAACCCTTAACCCCTCTGTTCTACTGGAACCAGCTGAATAGCTCTAATATTGAGTAGGGAAGCTACTTGGCTTAGAGTCTCTGCCCACTGGTTTGGAGGAAGGTCTGGAAACCCGCTTGGGGTTGGCAGTGAATGGAAATAAAATCTGTACCCCTGGGATACAATGTTGAGGACCCACCAGTCCTGTGCGATAGGCATCCAGTTTTTTTGCATGAAGGGTAAGTTTTCCTCCTAGGGGCACAAGCAATTGGACAGGGCTGGGGAGTGGGGTAAGGAAATCATCGTGAGTTTTTTTCTGTAAGGAGGTGGCTTATCACTCCCTGCTTTAGGGGTGGGGGCACTCCATTGCTTAGATCTCCTCAAACCAGACCCAGGGGGAACAGACCACCCAGACTACAGTCTGAGTATGCAAAGTCCTAGAAGGGGCTGAAAAAGACCAGTGTTTGGAAGGGCAATGCCTACTGAATCTAGGGGGTTGCACTTGTAAGAATTCTTTAACAGTCTGCATAGACTTTGCTTTTTCTTCCATCTTTTTAAGAACCTCTTGCTTTGGTGCCAGACAAACTGTCCTTGTTCAAAGGAGCATCTAGTAACTTTGATTTAACATGGTCTGGCAAGGTCTGCTCCTTGAGCCAAGTATGTCTTCTCAGTACAGAGCCAATGACTGCTGCCCGGCAAGATGCTTCTAAGGTGTCAAAGCCACATTCCAAAGTATGCTTGCTGACTTGGCTTGCAGAGTGCATAAGCTCCTGCAATTCTTTATTTTCAGCACAGTCTGGAAAGGTTGCCACCTTTTGTTTAATAAGTTCCATAATATGTTGCTGGTACTTCAGCATGTGAAACTGACAATTCAATGCCCTAATAGCAAGAGTTGCAGAGGTATATACCTTCTTACCCAATTTGTCCAAAGCTCTGGAATCTCTCTCAGAAGGGGTGGGATTCTTGGCTGTAGTTGCCTTGATACCTTTATGCCCCTGGGAAATTATCTCTGGGTCAGCAGTAGGAGTCTTTAAAAGAAAGTTGCGAGTGTCAGGTACTCTATAGTACCTGTCTGGTTCCCCAAGTGTCAGGAGTAAGACTGGATTCCATAAAATCAACATCATCATCCAGGACAGGGGGTACTGCTAAAGGCCTGTGCTGAGGCAACTCAGGAATTCTGAGCCTCTTTTTGGACTGAGGACAGTCTTGGCATTCCCCAGTGGAAATGCTCTCGAGGTATGCAAGGTTTCACCAAAAGAAAAATCCTTTGGAGGGGAGGCAGATGCAATGGATTCCTCTGCATCCGAATCCTCATAAGCAGACAAGGGCATGTCTCTAAATCAGAAATCTCAGAGCCATCTTACTCCTGGTCTGTAGAAGCTGTAGGGGACTGGTCTCTTTCTCTTAGCAGGGGAAGGCTGACTTCCCCTAATCAGTGTAATAAGGTCTTTGGCCATTCTAAGCATTTGTTTTTGTGGCATGGGAGCAGGTGCATGCGCTTTGTTCATCAGTTTTCTACGTGTAGTGCATACTCTGGGCCTAAGAAACTCTGTAGTTTTTGTTAAAAGAAGTCTGTTTGAGACGAACATCGGTTGAGCGAAGAACTGCCTCAGAAGCCGGTGCCTGCACAGCAGTTCCGAACCTATCCAAGGTAGAGACATCCGCAGGTTCCATAGAAGAAGAAGAGTCTCGCAGCATACCAGACTCCGAATGGGTCTCGGTAGAGGCCTGCGAATCCACTGAAGTGGGCAACAGGGGCTGCGAAAGCACCTGAGTGCCAGCGGACTGGCTACTAGCTCAACGGAAACTTTGTCAGCATCTTTGGACCTATGTGGTCCATCTCTGTCTTTATCCTTACGTTTTTTCAGAATATCTGTATGTGGATGGCTTACCGAAGCCATTTCAGAATACGGAGATAGAAAGCAAAAGAATTTAGTGAAATAGAGAGCGAAAGAATTTAGTGACAAAGACAGCCTGACGACGAATGGCTCGGGCGTTGAACAAGGCACGAAACTGACAGCGAGGTAGGTTGTCTTCTGGGTCTAAACAGGTGACACAGTAAGAATGAAAATCTCTGTGAGGTATTTTCTTTCCACAGGCAAGACAATTGTTAACTTTTTCTGACATCTGTTAGAGCAAGAAAAAAAGGATCCCCAACGGGGTACTTACTTTAGAAGACTTCAAGATTATTCAATTGGTAAACAAAAATTCAGGTAGTGGCCGACCGGCACTTGCAAACTGCTTCGGGCTCCTCGACAAGAAAGACTGATGTAATGGCGTTGGCTGCCTGTTTTTATACCCCTGACAACATGACAAGTCCTGGAGCGACAGCATCCAATGCAGAAATACCATGTCTCTGGTATTCGGGCTGACTGAGGGCTACCTGCAGGCAAATAACTAAAGTGTGATGACTGCAACAGTGAAACACAAAACATCCGGTATTTCCTGATCTGGAAGACCATCTGTGACTGGATTGCTAAAAGGAGAGCAAAGGCTTTGGTTGTGCGCAGGGTTGATATTCAAGCATTTGCCCTTGCAATGGCACCACAGTTAGAAATATCCCAAGAAGAATTCAAAGCATCACAACACTGGCTGGATGGCTTCCTTCAACGATATGAACAGTCTTGAAGAAGATCAGTATCTTCCAGCTTGAACAGTGTTGAAGTTATTAAACGTGCACTTGCGTTCAAAGTCCTTTGTTGATGGCATCGACGTTTCTAAAAATACCAAGTCTCCAACATGATTGCTATGGATGAAACTGTAGTGTTTATGTGCCAAGGATCTCAAACAATTGATCAGAAGAGTGCCTCATCAAACTACATTCCCTCCACTTGTTACAAGAGTGCACGTTACCTGTATTTTGGCAATTAGACTAGATGGAAAGAAAACTCCATCTCTAATCATTAGTAAGGGCAAGAAAGGTAAGATTGAATGTGTTTCAGGCATTTACATTCTTGAAACCGAAAAAGCCTGGTGCACACAAGTAGTTGTAAGGAAGTGGGTTGATGTAATGCTGCCACTGTTTTGCAAGGTGGCGAATGAGGTCTGCTAGACTGGGATTCAGCCAGCACTCACTGCACTAAAAACATGAAGAAATTCCTTGCATGGAGAAGAATAGATCAAATGATGATTCCCCGCAGGAATGACTGCCTATCTCCAAGACTTTTGATATTGCAATAAACAAGCCATTCAAGGACCATTTGCACATGGAACTCAATGACTGCATTGAAAATAGAATGGAGAGAAATCAGCATCGAAACTTTGGGAAACCTAGCCTGCAAGAGGTCGTGACTTAGGTGAAAAATTTATGGGACAAAAATCACTGACAGCTGTGTTGCCAATGCACTACAAAAGCAGGCTGCTTTGACAAGCAGTGCTCATTTAAGGAGAGCTCTATTGCTAGGCATGACAGATTGGGGCCAATGGTTCTACAGGAAATGGAGTCGTAAGAAATTCAGGCCGGAATTCAGGGGTTGGAGACTTATGACAATGTTGCAGAAGATGACATGATTGTATTTGAATAACTTTTCCATTATCTGGGCAAAAGAATGGACTGCTTCTGCTTTCAGTTTTTTTCCCCCTCCTCCAATACACATATATTAAGATTTTTCTGCACTTTGTTAAGCATGAAATATTACACTGTGAAAGCCAAGGTGTAGATATTCTGAAGGTGAAATGTTTGTTGCACTGTTTATGTGGAATTCTCACACAACTGTTAACACGTTACTTAGAGCTGTTGTCCAATAACAAAAAAGTACCACATAAAATAAATAAATAATTCCAAATAAATGTCAATTTGTGTGCATACATAAATGTCGATTTGTGTACATGAATAAATGTAGATCATTGTACCGGGGGGGGGGGGGTAAATAAGGCATCCCCGATAACCCCAATGCGTATTTCGGCGGGGAAAGAGTATAAGACCCGGTCTTATTTTCGGGGAAATACGGTAGCAGATCTAAGGGGAAAATTTAAGAGCAGACTTTGGCACCGGTCAGAAGCTTACAAACAGTTCTGGATACAGCAAGTCTATATCTGGACTAGACTAGTTACAGGAAAGGTGGGAAAAGTGCAAACGTGGGCTTTTAAACCAGAAAGATGAAAGAGATGGAAAACTGCCCAAATGGCCAATAAACTATCATTTCTGGGCCAGAAACCACTCCCCTTGTGGTAGATAGGCTACCTAGTGCTTTCCCTCCAACACAGAAAGGCTTGCGGGGCTCAGAAGCTTACAAACAGTCCTGGATACAGTAAATCTGTATCCGAACTAGAATAGTTACAAGGAAGGCAGGAAACAAGCTTAGATTTTTTTTTTTTTTTTTTTTTTTTTTTTTTACAGAAAAGCAGCTAAAACAGCACTAAAAACAACTAGTGCAGTGCAAGCTAGCACACTAAAGCAAATGCAGTTTAAATAAATGCAAATTTACTCAAACTGTATTCTGAACTGAATTAAATTATTGTTTTAGTCAAATCTGAACAGTTAAAAAGTGCCAAAAAATATACTTATCAGCTGAGCACACTCGGTCAGAACACAAGGAGAATGTAGCAAAAAGTGGAAAGGGAGAAAGGAGGAACAGAAGACAAGGTTAAGAACGTAAGTGGGTTGGCCTTCTCAAATGTTCTTTCTGTATTAGGTAGAATGAGCTAATGACACTAGAGTGGGGGGGGGGGGGGAGTGTCCCAGATCAAATTTACAGTAGGTGCAGGCAACTGCAAAGCCACCAAGTATAAGAACAAGACACCAATACGGAGGGGGAGTGGGAAACTATTACAGCTACTAGCTACACTATTTTAGGCAGAAAACACTACAGAAATGTTATCACAGCAGAAATAACAGCAGTGAGCCACTAAATGAAAGTTTTAAACAGATAAAGGAGCAAGGAGACTAGAGAATGCTTTTAACTGCAAGCAAATCAATTATATGATACACTCCTTGGCAGAAAATCAGAACAAACAAATTTTTAACAAATGGAGAAAATTTCCAGTTAATACCTTACACACAGTGAAACTAGCTGCCAGAAACTCAACAAAACAACCAGGGCTGGATAACAGAAACCTCACAAAAAACGCACAGAAAAGCACAGATAGAGCAGCAAAGATACTTATACTGTCTCTCAGAATTGAGACTCTTTATACAGTAGTATAAAGGAAAACGTAAGAGCCTCAGGGAATCAGATAACACAAAAAGCTCTGCTCACACCTTGGATAGGCTAGATTCAAAAGAAGGTAGACAAGCCCCGCTATGAAACCAGTTGATTCTACACCGTGACCAGAAATATCAAGCAAATAACAGCACTACAGTTTTGTTAACTATCAGTAACTCAGAAAACAAAATGCAGACACCAAGAAAAGCAATCTCAAGCAAATTAATACATGCAGCAGTTCATAGAGTCAAAGCTTTTTAAGGGTTTGCGCATTATAAAACATCTGAACTAAGTTCACACAAAAAAATTCCTATTAACAATAAGCCATCTAATATCTAAACATGTTCTAGTCTGAAAGGTAAAAATTGCCATTCTGAACCTCTGCTACAATTTTTAAAGCTCAGAAATTGAGAGATATGGTGACTTTTGAAACCTATAGCATTGCTCACATGTTCAAGCTGGTACCTATGACAGACTGGTAGTTGATGGAAGAACAAAACAGACCCAGAAATGTAACCAACAGAAGCAGATCGTATATTAAAAAAAATATACCCAATTGTTCACTCTTTAAGCAACTTCAAAATCATAGATGCATATACAAATAATATCTATGAATTACTGCACAAACAATACATCTCCTTCCAAACAATCAAACAGAGCTCATTGTGTTTTATGGCGACATTTCAAAGATGAATCATACCTGTATTGCTAAAACGTGCTTAGGAAGTGGAGCTACAGGGTTCACCTCCCCTTCTGGAACAGGAATATCTGTTTTTTTAATTTCTCCTAATAAGTACCCTGCAGTGAATAAAAAATATTACTACAGTACTCTTCACAATGCTTCAAAACAGACCATGTATTTGCAACAAGGTTTATTAAAACACAGTAAAATTAAAACATGCATTTAAAATCAGAGGATTAATGTTTGCAACATTTTTGAATACATGGCACAACTTTGATATAAAGAAAATACCCCATCATGGATTAGTATTCAGTAGAAACAATGTGGATGCCTGACTGGGCACAGTAGTAGGGAGGTAGTCAAATACCTGTGGTCTTCTCAGTTGTATCTCACAACATCTGATCCCTTCCTTCAGGATAATAAAGGCCTCCCACTGTGATAAGAATATGTCAAAGTATATTCATACAACTGGATAGGATGGTGTTAAGCTCACAGGTTTATAAACATAGACTTACTTTCTGATACAAAAAAAAGTAGGGTTATGCAGATCCAACTAAATCAGTTGTAAATTTGAGCAAAAAAAAAAAGGATTTTATTTAGGACAAGGAGCTTTGCCAAATACAAGCAGGTGTGAAGAAAATTTCTGCAATTTCTACACCATACTGATACAGAGTGTTCAAAACATACTGACAAACTATGGGAATTTTGTGAGTCTTTAAGAACATAAATAAGATGTAATGCTTTCAAGCCAGCTAAACAAACTTCAAGCAAGGCAGCACAGTAATCCATGATACAGGTACAAGTAGAGTGCCAACAGAAAACAGTCTGCATTAGGACCTCACTCTGAATTTTATGGGGTAACTGTAACCAAATTTTTAGACACCTTTTCCTTAGATCTACAAAATGTACACACAATGGCTCTCTACAAATACACATTGAAAAAGTGCAGTTATTATCCTGTGTCATCTTGTATGTAAATAATTTGTTAACATTACGCGGTGATGCAGCGGTAGCGTTGTTGCCTCACAGCAAGTGGTTCTCCCATTTGATTCTTGGCTGGAGTGCGGGGAGTGCCTTCTGTGTGGAGTCTGCATGTCCTCCCCGCGGTTGGGTGGCCATTCAGAAGACATGCGTAAATGGGTGTGCCTTCGCTGAAGGTTGAACGTCAAGCTGGCACCTTGGCATTCGTGAAAATCTACTGCCAATCATTAGCAGACCGGAGTTCAGCTGTGGCGACCCCTAACCGGGAAAAGCCGAAAATACAAACAACTTAAGTCACAGTGAATGCAGATTTTCAAATGTTAGAACACATTTTTGCTCCTCAGAATGGACTTATGAAATCATGCAATATAATGAACTTTTCTACATTTTCCAACCTGTCTAAGCAATTCTGAAATTATAAATAGAATACTCAGATATACTGGATAAGCAATCGACTGCAATGCTTCAAATTTCATTTCAAAACACATCAGCAACAACAGAATGGGATCCACTGATGCCAGTTTACTAAAAACCTTAAATACCTGGATAAATTAACAGAAGTCATAACTGTTTTAAAATCATGCAAAGGTTAACCATGAGAATGAACTGCATTCTCTGAAAAGATGGCACTTCAGGTAGAACTACAGTGATCAAAATGAGGCAATAACATACACTTGTGTAAGTAAACTTAGCATAACAGTAGATGCCTGAATGACTGTTGCTGCAGTAGCCTAAGTTACAAAAGTTGCATCTTGCCAAGGATATAACAACCAGCCAGCTTCCAGATTCAGGGCACCTTTTACATGCCCAAACTGCCAGGTAGCTCTAGCAGAGCTGGCTAAGTTTGGACGCCAAGCTCTTCACAGCTTTCCTGACAACAGAGAGAGGGAGGCTGAGCCCTGAAAAGGAAATGCTAGGAAGAACAAATAAGTCAATACACAAACAAATAAAACAAAACACAAACCGAAACACAATGTTGTATTAACAGCATACAAAGGGAGGGAGCAGCTACTGCAGCAGTGATCATTCAAACATCTACTGTTGTAATGGTAGGTTTATTTACACAACCGTACTATATTCTTCATATGGATCACTGCTGCAGTAGCCTTAGCTAAGATAACAGCCATATAGCGAACTACATTTGGGAGGTGGAAGAGGAGTTCAGGAGCCCCTGGAGAATGGTCCTTGTAAAGTCCGATTTAGACCTAGAGAAACAATCAAGCTTATAGTGCTTTGTAAAAGTAGGTAGAGGACCAGACTGCTGCCTCTAGAATACTTCCAGAACAGAAAACCCCTTCCAAAAAGCCACAGATGAAGCCAAAGCCCTGGTCGAGTGGGCCTTGACCCTGCCTGGAATAGTTCTGTTTGTGGTGTGTATAACAAAGTAATAACCATAGACAACCATTTGAAAAATGGTTGGACACAGGTTGTCCCTTCTCTTTATCTTAAAAAATGAACAATTGCTCCAAATATTTGAACGATTTAGTTCTGTCAAGACAGTACAATAGTTGTCTGTGGACATCCAAGGTATGGAGCATCTTTTCTCCCTCATTTTGGGGTTCAGGAAAAAAGAGAGAGGAATAGTTTGGTTTAAAGTAAACTCAGGACACTATTTTAGGTATAATAAATAAATAAATAAATAAATAATAAAAAAAAGAGGATTAGTTCTCAAAGAAACCCCCGTCCTCGTGGAAAATTAGGTAGGGTTGACTTGCATAAGAGCTTGCAACTCCGATACTCTTCTTGCAAAAGTCAGAGAAATCAGTAAAACTGTTTCCATGTTAAGAACCTTGAGTCAGTCAGGTTAACTTGTTAAAATGAAGCAAAAACTTTTCTAACACAAAATTAAAATCCGAAATAGAGGCTACCATTTTTCTTGGAGGTCTCTTATGCAAATTCCCTTTCAAAAATATTTTGGAGAGACTGCAATGAAAGGGGAGGATCCACAGGCATGCATACTGAAATGGCCAATAAATTAACCTTTAAGAAGAAGGCCAAATGATAGAAACACACAAATATTGTAAAACCAGAGAAAAACTAGCCTTGAATGGGTGCTGGTTATGTTGTTAGTACCATTATATCATATATTTGCCATTTGCTAATACAGGACTTTCTAGCAGAATGTTTGCTTCATTAGTACCTGCTGCACACTCTCAATAAAAAGATGCCTAAAACGAATTAACACCCTGTCACTCACGCATTCAACTGAAGTGGACTTGTGTCAGGGTGCAGCAAACACCCCCTGTTCTTGTGTGAGTGGACCCAGTCTGTGCAGAAAGTTATCCCTTGCCAATTACAAAAGGGAGAACCACTGTTGCCTGGGCCAGATGGGAGTCACTACAATGATCTTCAGAAGTATCCCAGATATTAGTGGAAAGCATACAGGAATACTCTTGTCCAAGGAAAAGAAAAGGCAACTGTCTTACAGTTTTTCTTGCACGGAGTCCTGCAGCAGACTCTTGCCACCTTATTGTTCAGAGAGGAGGCACAGAGGTCTACTTGAGGAATTCCCCACAGATGGATCAAATCTTAGAAGGCCCTCAATGTAGTTTTCATTCATGAGAGTCTGCCCTTGTCCTGCTCAGCTTGTCTGACCTATAATTATGCTTTGATGAAATGTAGGATGCCTGCAAAGTCAGACTGCGCTGTGAAGCTATATACCAAGCTAACATGGTTAGCCTCCAAGGGGGGATATGTCCTTGTTCCCCCTTACCTGATGATATACCACATGACTGCAATACTATCTGTAACAACTTGGAGATCCTAGGGACCAAAGATGATTCAGAGAGTTGACTGCCTTGATCAGGGAAAGCATCTCTTATAGGTATGCTGCTGAGTTTGTCCACGAGTGTCCCACACACCTTGCACTTTTATCCCTCCTGAAACTGCTCCCCAAGAAAGTCAGAAGTGTCTGCGGTGACCAACTGCTTTGGAACACTGATGGAAAATGGAAGACCTGAATTTAGGGATATCTGTTTCCACGGAGTGATTTCTCTTCTGACAATCCCCAGCACTGAGATTTGAGAAGACAAAGGGTGTTGGTACCGAGACCAAAGAGACTTCAGATACCACTGTATCTTTCTCATGTGGAGTCTTGCCAGAGGTATCATGAGAATCATAGAAGACATGAGACCAAAAATACTGAGGTACTACCTCATAGTAACTGAAGTCTGAGTGGAAAACCCAAAAAATAAACCTAGATCTGTTTTTCCTGTGGAAGAAAAGCTATTTGAACTGTTATGTCTAGCTGACATCCCAGCAACACAATCCTGTGAGGTGTTGTCAAGCAAGACTTTTGAGTGTTCTCTTGAAATCCCAGCCGTAGCTCTCAACCTCTTAGCATAAAAAATCTGGACAAAGCCAAAAATAATGGGGTACAAACCCCCCCGAAATAGGGACAAATTTTAAATATTGCTCTTATAAACTCAGAAAGTTGCTAGAATAAGAGGTAGTGTGTAACCATACATGTTCTGAAGGATATTAAGTCTGAAACTCAAAAGACTATCATTATGTAGTGAATTCATTCCTCACTGATTTGCCACAAAAATCCAGAAAAATCACAAATATTAAGAGGAACAGACCAAACATACTAGGCAAAAATATGGACATTCTATGAAAATCTGTAGAGTTGAGCGGTACGGTCCCACCTTGAGTAAGAGACCTCTCACCCAAGAGAGATTCAGGACACTTTTGAAAGACTCTGCAAAAATAAGCAAGTTCTATAAATATGGGAAAATGTGGATACTCTGCAGCCTGCAAGGAACTATAACAGAGTACATTCCTGATGCAGTGGACAGTCCAAAGGATAAGGCAGAGCACAACTTATATGATCCAGACACACACAGCCTTAAGAAACACCTGAAATCTGGATGAATAGACATGTAAAGATAAGCATCTTTTAAATCTACTGTCACCAAGAAACATGGAGGAAGAAGGGGTAACAGGTCGTGATGTAATATTCTGAATTTGTTCACCATCACAATCAGGTTCCGGAAAGATCCAGAACGAGTTCACCAAGCACTTTTTTCATTTGGCACTAAAAACATCCTTGAATAAAACCCTTTTCCCACCTGGAAGGGGAAACTGGTTCTATCACTCCTTGGAAAGCATGTTATGAAGGACAGGTGAAAATAGAGTCTTGGCAGGAGGATGAGGAATTATCCCCTGAAAAGGAGGAATTTCCTCCTATTGCCATCTGTAACCTTGATGAATGATCTTCAGAACTTATTTGTCTTACTATTTGTTGCTAAAGAGAAAAGTGGAGATAAAAAGGGGTGCCAGGATGGGAAAGGGGAACAAAGCATCTCAAATAGTCAATCTGAATTACCAGACTGTTCTTGGTTTTGGGAGTTTCCAAAATTGTTCTTGGAAACCCCACTGCCATTTCTTCTTAAACATCTGTTTACCTGCATTTTGTTGAGACTGTTTATTCTGTTTCATACCAAAACTGGATGAGAAATTAGAAAACCCCTTGGAAAATCTGGAAAAGGAGGGCTGAAACATTTTCAGAGATTCCTTACATCAGCTTACCCTTTTCATCACACTTTTTGATCACATCTGCAGCAAAGGAGCCAAAATCAATCTCTATCCAAAGGAGAAAAAGTTTAAACAGTCATACATACACTGTATGCAAGAAGTGGCGACTTGAATAATAGAAGAAAATTTTAATTTAAAGCAGATTTTTCCTCACAAGAAGAAACCGCAGACAAAGCATTCCTCACACTTTCACAGTTGGTCAACACAAACTGTAACATGCAAGCCTAAGTTTATAATTCTGAAAATCAAAGTTGCAGAAGCACTTTTTTTTTTTTTAAACTTATCAATGATCTTCCCATTCTTATCAGAAAGAGGAGGATTGGGGTCACTCCTCCTGCTGCTAAACACTTGGTTAACTAAAGCTATATAGCTGCTTGATCAGGTTTGGAAATAGTGTATAAAAACTTAAGACATATATCCTATCTGCCTTTTTAGGAAACAGCTGGCTGACTGTCAGAAAAACTGCAGACAGTAACACACATCCTCCAAGGCAGACCAAACTGGAAGATTGGGTGCAGGTTCTGGAAATTCCTTCTTTAACAGCTCATAGTAGTTTCTGAGGGACTGAGAAACTTTATAGTGTTCTCCCACTAAAGCACAGTCACATTTTTAAAATAGTATCAGAGAAAGAAAAGTGCCCACAAGGAAAATCAAAAACTAACCTTTCCTCTGAATCAGATATCAGAGGAGAAACCCGTGTATCCTTCCATTTACCTTCCTGTCCAGATTCAGAATCTTGAATCTCTTCAGAAATTAAAGTATTTACCTTTCTTTTAACAGAAACTACTTTACAAGAAGGATCTAAACCCAGAGTCATACCCAGTAAACTACTCCTGTCTGAGGAAATTTGAGGAGGAGGAGGAGAAAATACGTGCTTAGCTTTCTGCATCTTTTTGACAGGAAAAATGGGGCCAACAATGTTTAGTGTCATGAGCAGCTTCCCTAGGGATCGGCACAACATTCTGACAAAACATGAAAGCCTTTCCTACTCCCCCTCCCAGGGCTGACAAGATTGGTTCTCCCTTGCCCATGGACGGGACCCCCAACAGCTGCACAGAGGAAGTAGTTAACCCCTGCTCCACAGTGGCTGTAGGTGCTACACCAGAGGAATTCATAGTAAATGAGTGGTCTGAGGTACAACAAATGGCCACAGCAGTGTTATATATTTGTAACTGAAGCAAATTGCTAGCCTGCTGCGGTGGCAAAGGCTGTTTGCTTAACCTTTTCTTTTTGTGGCTAGAAAATGGGACTGACAGTTTATTCCATGGTCAAGCAGAAAATGGTGTCTCTTTCCAGGGGGAAACAAACAGCAAATGCCAGTAAAAATAAAAGTTTAAAAAAAAATCACTTTCCCCAGACAAACCAAGTAAAAAAGTACTTTAAAACAATATGCCAGCCCCAAAAAGTAAATCAAACTCAATTACTCCACAGAAAAAAAATGGTATCAGTTACTTTAAACTGACAGGGGGGGGGGGGGGGGAGTACTTCTGTTTAGAAGTACAGTTCAGTCTTGTAACAGTCCATTAAAACACAAACTCCTTACTTTACAATAAACTTGCCTGAAGAGGAAAGTATAAATAAAAAGCAAAATTATTAAATAGAAGGGTTTCTCCCAAAATAGAACTTCTCTGCTCAGCAAAGTAACAGCACATAAATGTAATTTCTCGAAAGCCTCAGGAGGAGCACACTCTTCAGTGGCAGTAAAGCTCTACATGGCTCATCACCCAAACCTGTCTTAGTCATCTCCGCTTGAACTGCCTGATAGTTTGCATGAGTGGAAGATGCCCTGAAGCTTTGGAAGACGGCCGGCTGCTACATCCTTGGCAAGATATAACCCATTTAGCTAAGGTTACTGCAGCAGTGATCAACAGGATGAACATGGTTAAAATACCGCACCTGATGTTCTCGTAGAAAACTAGGGAGTGAGCTGCTCTGTGATACAGACGAACACAGCATTAACTGAAGTGCAGCAAATCTGGTTTCAATTAGTGGACCCAGTAATTAATGAGCTGGCGGGGGGGGGGGGGGGCCTGGATTAACAGCACTGTTGCTGGCTCACCCATTCCAAGGGAGGGATTAACAGGTCTAATAGATGGGGTACTTGCCCAAGGTGAGACCACAGGCTTCAGTCCTCCCAAAAACCTGTAGAAGAACTAACCAGCAGATCACCTGCAGTTTAGAGTTACAATGAACTCACTAATCATTGGCTGTGGGATCAAGACAAAAGGAAAGGGCATACAATACAAACCATCTGTGGATGAAAAAGCACCACAGCCTAATTGCTGAACCAGCTGAAATTGAGGCTTTTGGCCAGCTGGTGCTGGTGGGGGGCAAACAGGTCAATTGGGCAATGCTGGTGGGGAGCAAACAGGTCAATTGAGCAATCGGGTGAACCTGATGGTCAGAGACAAAAACTACTTGAGATAAAAATGAGGAGTTAGGAGGGGAACTGTCAACACTTCTGAACACAGGATTTTTTTCCGTATACCTATAATAAACAAATGGAGTACATCTAGGATACCATATACCTAAGCACTTGACAAAATTCACAGTTATTTCACCAAACTACTGCTTTTAGGACTAGTCATCATTTTCTCATGGGAGGCCTACATAGCTTCCCCGTATACCTTGCAATAAAATAAGTGGAAGTGTTTTTATTTACACGTTCAGCCAGAATGAATGACATTAGTAAACACAAGAAGCAGCAGTGCTGTAGTTGTTACACCTCTGATTTCATGAGCAGAAAAGCTCACTAGTATCGAAATATGGGTATGTGGCTGGATTAATATGAAGCCACCTTAACGCTTATCACAGGGACAAGTGTGCAGTCTAACTCATGTTGGATTTGTGCGTGATTCATGGAAAATACACCAAGGCAGAGAAAAAAAAAAGGTGGTGTTGGGCAACACAACAGTTCCCTGCAGATGGCACAAGCTGAGCAAATTTTTTGTAAAATAAATTATTATTTATGATCGAATGGTGGAAACGCTTATGACAGCTAGCCATCAAGTCTGGTGGCAAAGAGGAGTAAAGCTCTTATTATAGTCCAGAAAAATCAAGTTACCATGAGGGGCAAACAGAAAGCATAGCTATCTACATGCAACTGCAAGTCTTAAGAGGAAGGATGCAGCACATGCAATCTGGGTATAGGTGTGTAATGCATTATACCATTAGACAATAAAAAATTTAAATGAACAAGTCTAAAGGAGCATGCAGTTGCATAGGGGAAGGTGCAATGTCCTTTACGTGTTACCCCAACCAGGGGAGCGGTTAGAACATAGGATGCTGCTGGCGGCACAAGCAAACAAGCCCCTTGCAGTCAGCTCCATCCACTGTGGATGACTACACCAATCCATTTGGTGGGGCTAATGGTCAGCAGAAGGGGGAAAAAAAAGGACACAGCAGGCTGTATGCTCCTCTAGTTCCTGCCAAGGGTGTTAGTATGAGAATTCCACAGAGAACGCTACACATGCATATCTGTCACAACAGCTTCAAAACAGGTGAGGAATGTGCTACTATTACATTCTGAAGAAACATGACAGGTGTTCAGAGAACTGTATTTAATTTGGATACTGAAGAAACAGAGGAACATAAGGGCACACTCACCTACTGGAAGTGGGAGCATCTATCTGTAATTTTGGTGCCATCCAGTAAGGCACAGTTCTGAGAATCACTGACACCTTATACCCAAATAAGGGCTGCCATACATACAGGAAGGCACTGCTCCGTACATCATTGAAACCAATGTACCTTGCACTGCATCAGCAGAAGCTTGCATCAGTCTTCAGCTACCCATCCTACATCTTCTGGTCCCTTAAAGGCATTTTAAGCCAAAAGACTGGCAGGAAGGTTGCAGGGTTATCGGGCAACAAACAAGTGGACAGTGGGGTGTTGTGCTACCAGCACACTGTGCAGCTGGGATGGCAGCCAAGTACGCTTTTGATGCAGGATATGTATGCTGCTTATTGCCATGGTGTGTGTACATCTGAAGTCACGGATACCTGCATTGTATGTGTGCGTGTGCGTGTGCGTGTGTGTGTGTGTGTGTGTGTGTGTGGGGGTAGCATCAGTCATCTGGTGTGAAACATGTACAGCTCTCCATTAACTGTCATGAAGAACAGTTACAGCAGCCCTTTCTGCACTGTTGGCTGCTACATACCATCAAGAATGGGGTTGCCTATCAAAGTGAAAAGATGTTCTACACATATTAAGCTCTCATCTGCATACGTTCTGGACACCATCATCAGGCAAGGTACACAGTAGCCTACTGCATATGGGAAATTATTGGCTCGCCTCTTTCTGCATCACAGTCTTACTTCTGAGTAGTAGTCTACAGACTAGCCCTCTGGACTTCATAGTACTTCAATGAATCACACCCCAATTCCTTAATAAACAACACATGCATCATTTCAAAAAAACATAAAAAAATTGTAGATTTTTTAAATTCCATTAAAAAAGCATAACATCCTGACCTTAAATGTGAACAAGTGCAATTAAATTGGGCAAATAAGTGCTTATATGAAAAACAGAAACCTTCAACCACTTCCATAATCTTACCTAGGATTCGTTCCATTTCTTCACTTTTTTTTATTTCATTAACATATTTTCTCTGGAAGACATTTACATTTTGATTGAGCTGAAAAAATAAAATAATCAGTCACTTACAGGTAGTTAACTTTACAACAAAAACAGCCTTCAGGTGAATCAAAAGTTGGTAACTACTGAAGTAATCCACATGCTTTTCACCAAATTTTCAGTATTATCAACTCATGAAACACTCAGCGTCACTGTAATTCTTTCTACCAAACACTGAATAATGCATAATCAAACTTTATTGCTGCTGAGATGTAGGTATTAAAACAAATTCTGTCCATTACTCAAATTGTCAGGCAACATAATGTTATGTTTACCTACTGCACAAAGGTAGGCTTGGAAAATAGAAGGCCGCAGGTCACATTCCAGCTAAATTACTTACTCTAGGTGCAAGTGAGCAAAGAAAACATTTGGACAAACCAGTGGTTTCTGTTCACTGGGTTAAAACAATGAAAGTCATAAATATTTCATTGTGCTGCTAACACAAAACTGAAAGATGGAAGGTAGAAATGAGCTATACAGAGAATTACACACCTACAAGCCATGGTCTAAACATTCTAAGGAATAACACTACCTGAGCTTAACAAGGCACGACTAGAAAATATCAGACTATAGTTTCCAAAACACAGAAAGTTCAACCGTGTAAGAAGTTACCCTAATAGTATGTTTAAGTGGATTATTACTGCAGTATGCTCTGCACTAAAGGATGTCAGAACACCCATATGATAATCATCTTTCAGCTCCACCTTTGGCTTGCTCTTCCTTTCCCAAAATCCTGCAAAGGAAGAAGCCCTGCCCAAACAGTGTGATGCCCAGACAGCAATACTGGGTTCCCAAGTCTATCCTCACCTAAGGAGGCCTGAAGCAATGGGAAAGGAAAACAGGTGAATGTGTACATAAAAAGTACAGTTGTGTACACTTACCATAAATGTAGATGTTAGAGTGTATTCAGTGTTGCAGTCATCACACTTGGGTAATCTGCCTGCAGGTAGCCCTCAGTTGGCCCGAATACCAGAGTCTTAGAATTTCTGCGTCTGATGCTGTTGCTTCTTCCATAATGTCAGGTAGTCAGGGGTATAAAACAGGCAGCAGACGCCATTACATCAGTTGTTTTTGCCCCAAATGTCAGGAGCCCCCAAATAGGGAGCTGGTATATGGTGGGGACCACCACCAGTAAAAAGTAAATACCAATGCCATTAGGAATGGCCATAGAGAGGAGAGGTCGAAAGAGGAAGCCAGGGGGCTGGAGGGAGGGAAACAAGGACTGCAACAGTGAATACACACGAACATCTACATTTATGGAAAGTGTACACAACTGTACTATGTTCTTCGTGTTTTACTGTTGCAGTCACCACACTTGGGTAGATTCCCAAAGCTGAGGAAGGGTGGAGGCAGTCAAGAGGTGTTAGGGTGCTTGTAGCAGAAACGGATGCAGTGTGCTATCCATTTGGAAATGGTTTGTTTTGAAATGGCCTTACCCTCTGCTCCTGTAGCAAAACTGACTAGCAGCTGGTCAGATTTTCTGAAAGGCTTAGTCCTGTCAAGGTAGAACCTGAGCTGTCTGTGCACTTCCAAGGAGTGCAGGATCCTTTCCCCTTTATTCTGAGGATTAGGGAAGAAGGTTAGCAAATGGATGGATTGGTTTAGAGCCACACTGGACACCACCTTAGGCATAAAGGACGGGTTAGTCCCGAGGGAAATCCTGTCAACATGGAAAATAATTAAGGGTTCCAGTCATTAGTGCCTGTAACTCAGACACTCATCTTACTGAAGTTATGGCTAAAAAGCAAGGCTGTTTTGAGAGAGAAATTTTAACTCTGCTGAGGCAGCAGGTTCAAAAGGTGGAAGCGTGAGCTTTTCCAGTACAAAGTTAAGGTCCCAGGCAGGGGTGGGTGCTGTCCTAGGGGGCCTTAAGTTGTTAGAACCTTCAGGAACTGTTTGATGAGAGGGTGAGAAAATAGAGTTGGCTCAGTATTATAATGAGCTGAGATGGCAGAGGCATGAATCTTAATGTAGAAGGATAGGCCTCTGTGGAGTAGCTCTGCTACTTAATCCAGGATTAGGAGGTAAGGAAGGCACTGCTGTGTCCTTCCCTTGAGACTGATTCCAAGAACAATATCTCTTCCACTTTTCAGCATACGATTGCCTAGTACTAGGCCTTCTGGCTTCAAGAATGATGTCCAGCACCTGTTTGCCAAGGGTTGCTGATGGGGTATTTGTGGGATAAGCCAGGCTGCAAGGTTTAGGGTTTGCAACTGTGGATGCAAAATCTGTCCCTCCTGCTGAGACAGCAGGGTAGGAATCTGGTGAAGGTGCCAAGGTGGCACTGTTGTCAGGCTGCATAAGATTGGGTACCAGTGCTGGGTGTGGCCAGTCTGGGGCAATAAGAATTGCCCTTGGCCTGTCCTGTTTTAATCTTGAGTAGTACTCTTGAGAGAATAGGCAGAGGGGGAAAGGCATAAATTGATAGGTTTTCCCATTGAAAGGATAGGGCATCCACCTTCCAGCCCTGCTGTGCGGATTCCTGGTGCAGTATTTGCTCAACTGGTGGTTCTCGGGGGAGGCAAAGAGGTCCACCTCCGGTGTCCCCTACCTCTGGATCAGAAGGTTGAATGTGTTGGGTTCCAATTTCCACTTGTGTGGGTCTAGGAGATTTCTGATCAAATCGTCTGCCATTGAATTTTACTTGCCTGGCAGGAATTGAGCTTAAAGATGCTTGGTTGCTCAAGGCTGTGTTCCACAGGGCCATGGCCAACCTGCAGATTGGGCAAGAATGGGCTACCCCCTGCTTGTTTATGTACCACATAACTGTGGTGTTGTCTTGTTTTTATAAGCAGTTGTCCTGGAAGGATTAGGTATTTGAAGGCTGTCAGAGCTTTCTGTACAGCTAGCATCTCTTTTTGATTGATGTGCAGGAGAACCGGGCCTGGGCTCCAGTGGCCCTGAATGCATTTGCCTGCTATGTGAGCCCCCATGCATAGTCTGAGGTCTCTGTTGTCAGGGTTTGGGTGGCGAGGGGTTGAGTGAAAATCAGTCCCTTGTTGTGGTTGCATGCTTCTGCCCACCAAAGGAACTCTGCCCTTAGAGGAGGTATGATAGGAATGACTGTTTCCAGGTCCTGAGAATGTTGGCACCAAAGACTTTAAGTACCACTGAAGTTTCCTCATATGCAGTCTTGCATATGGAATTAGCAGAATACATGAGGCCATGAACCATAGGGCTTGCAGTATTTTTCTTGCAGAAAGCTGGGTTCTGGTGGCCATTTGTTTGAAGTAGTTTGTCAAATAGACCTGTTTTTCTGAAGTGAGAAATGCCATCTGGGAAGTTGTGTCCAAGCTTGCTCCCAGGAATACAATCTTTTGAATGGGTACCAGTTGTGATTTCTTTTTGTTGATGGTGTACTCCAATGAAGTGAGAAGGCTTTTTAAAATGCCAGGTGCTGAAGCAGAAATTCCTGACTGTCCGCCTGAATCAAGCAGTCGTCCAAGTATGGGAACATTTGGATATTTCTCTGCCTGCAGTATGCAATGGCTGGAGCCAGGCACTTTGTGAATACTCTAGGCGCTGTAGATAAGCCAAAGGGAAATGCAGAGAACTGAAAGTGCATAGAGCTTGCCCCGAAACGTAGACATTTCCTGCATGACTCCCTTACGGGGATGTGCAGATAAGCTTCTTTTAAAAGTCTAGAGTGACTAACCAGGCATCCTTAGCTAGCATAGGAAGAAGCTGCTGCAGGGTAAGCATCTTGAATTTTGGGATCACCAAAAAGGTGTTGAGAACTGAAAGATCCAGCATTGGATGCCAAGACCCCTCTTTTCTGGGCACCAGGAAGAGTCTAGAGTAGAAACCCTGACCCCTTTGTTCTACTGAAACAGGTTAAATAGCTCTGATATTGAGCAGGGAAAGTACTTGCTTTTGAGGTTCTGCCCACTGGTTTGGAGGAAGGTCTGCAAACCCTCTTGGGGTTGGCAGGGAAGGAATGGATGTAGAATTTGTACCCCTGAGATACAATGTTTAGAATCAATCGGTCCCGAGTAATGGACATCCAATTTTTTGCATGAAGGACATGTTTTCCTCCTAAGGGCACAAGTAATTGAGCAGAGCTGGGAAGGTTAACTGAAAAGTCATTGTGAACTTTTTCCATAAGGGGGTGGCTTACCACTCCCCGTTTTTGGGGTGGGGGCACTCCATTGTTTAGATCTTTGCATACCCTGAGACTGTGGTCCATTTCCCCTGGGTCTGGGAAGGCCTGGAAAAGACCAGTTTTTAGAAGGCCAAATGCCTACTGAATCTAGGTGGTTACATTTGTAAGAATTCTTTGACAGTTTGCATAGATTTAGCTTTTTCTTCCATCTTTTTAGGAACTTCTTCTGCTTTGGTGCCAAACAGTCGTTATTTAAAAGAGCTTCTAGTAATTTGGATTTAACATGATCTGGCAAGGTTTGTTCCTTCAGCCAAGCATGCCTTCTCAGTCCAGACCCAGTGACTACAGCCCTACAAGATACTTCTAGGGCATCAAGGCTTATAAGGGCATGTCCTGAAAATCAGAAGCGTCAGAGTCATCGGACTCCTGGTCTGTAGAATCAGAAGGAAACTCAATTCTTGTCTCTTAGCAGGGGAAGGCTGGCTTCTCCTAATTAGGGTAATAAGGTCTTCAGCCATTCTAAGCATTTGTGTCTGTGGCATGGGAGCTTGAGCATGCGCTTTGATCATCTGTTTTCTAGGCATACTGCGTACTCTGGGTCTAAGAAACTGGCTAAAACAAAAAGTTGTCGGTTTGATTCGAACATCGGTAGGACGGAATATACACTCAGAAGCCGGTGCCTGCACAGCAGCTCTGGACGCATCCAAGGCAGAGACATCCACAGGTTCCATAGTCAAAGAAGCACCTCGCAGCACACTGGACTTCGAATGGAGTGACGTTTTTTCGGAAAATCGGTAGTCAGATGGCTTATTGAAGCCATTTTGGAATACAGAGAACAAGAGAGAAAGAATTTATTGACGATGAATGGTTCGGGTGTTAAACAAGGCACAAAAGTGACAGCGAGGGAAGTCAGTGGTTTGGGCCTATACAGTTGATGCAGTAAGAATGAAAATCTCAGAGGTATTTGCTTTCCACAGGCAAGAAAATTGTTAACTTTTTTGGACATCGGTTAGAGCAAGAAAAAAAGGATCCCCAATGGGGTACTTTGCTTTAGAAGACTTCAGGATTATAAACTCGAAAACGAAAATTTCAGGTAGCGGCCAACCGGCACCTGTGAACTGCTTCTGCTTTGAGCTCCTCCATGGCAAGAAAGACTGATGTAATGGTGATTTTACACAGATCTTCAGCTTCTCTGCACAGCTGGTCTGCCACCAAGAAAAATGAAGATGGGATATAAACTGTTTTTAGAGTCATCAAGAATTGCAAAGCTATTTCTCAAGCTGCCACTGACAGCCTACACAGGGGGTAGAACTGACCTCATCCCTGTTTGTTGATATACCACAATTTGTATGAGGACTTTATTCATTTCTTTCAAAGAAGTTGAAATTCTCATATACAGCCTCAAAATAGATACAATTAGGATGACTGAATCCATACAACTTGATGCCCTAAAGTATTATCTGGTCATCATGGAGGTTAAGGCCACAGCTTAGAAGCATTTGGTCAGAAACTGCAACTTGTCCTGAAGGTCTAAAGCCTTTTGACAAATTCAAAAAATGTTCCCAGAAAAAAATCTCTTTTGGAAAGTGTCAACCTTGACATGGGGAGGTTAAAGGAGAGCCTCTGATCTGAAGGCAGCCCACTGCAAACTACACATCCTTCTCAATCTCATCCTCCTCAGAGGACTGTGCCTGAATCAAGTAGTCATTTATGCAAGGGTAGATATGAATTCCTTTGTTTCTGCAGTATGCAAGTGCTACAGCCAATCACTTTGCAAATACACTGGAAGACACAGCCAACCCAAAGGGAAAGTAGGTAAACTGATAACTGGTGCTTTCTGCTTTGAACATAAAAAAGCATCTATGGTTCCTATAGACTGGAATGCATACATAGGCATACAGGAGGTCCAGAGTGATCACAGACTGGAGAAACAGTAGTGTGTGTGTGTGTATGTGTGTGTGTGTGTGTGTGGGGGGGGGGGGGTCTACAACACGAGCATTTTGAACTTTGGGATATTTAAGAAGGTGTAAATAGTCAAAATGCATCTCTAGCTTCTCTGTTGCCTGGGCACTAGTTTCACTACACCTTAACAGGCCCTTCCAAGAGGTAAAGAACCAGCTTTTTGGTCTTTTAGAACTGGAGGAACATCTGCCACTATAGAATTTGCAAGAAAGTGAAGTCTGCACCACCAGAAAATCAGCTGAAGGAGTCATTTATCCTTTGTGACTTTTCCTCACCTTTCCTGAGAACCAGGCAATACTTCAGGGAACTCTGGCAGATATCCTGTGTTTGAATCTCTGGGCCCTTCTAGCAGAGACTACTGACTGGGAGGCCTAGGCCTGTTTATTGGCCTCCCAATCCTCCACACCTTCCTGCTACAGATGTCTTCCTTAAAACAAAACCGAAGGGGTACAATCCTTCCCTCTGGAAACCTGAACTGAGAGTCAGACTCACAGGATTCAGTCTGGGCTGATTTCTACAATAAGGTGTTCTGAAGCTGAAGAACCCGCTTATGTCTAAAGGCATAACAGCCTTCACGGGGCAATGCCAGAGACCTTGGGTAATTCAGTTACATGGGTCAAGGGCTGTGAAAGAGCTGCACTAGATCCAGCACTCAAGCCAAATGAGGGCATTAGGGACTAAACTCCCCAGAGCCCCATTTGCATTTCTCCCTAAAGTGCTTATCCTTCCATTTCCTTGGAAGAATAAACTTTACTGCCTGCCAACACAGTGATGCAAACAAAGCCTCAAGCCACTTCTATTCTATATGGTCTTATAGGAACATTTCACTTCTCCTTTGCATTTTGCACCCAAAATCCTGGCAAAAAATACATCTAGGAACACCATGGTTGGGACCTAGGCAAAAAATGCTGCAAATGGTAATTCTTGCACGGAATTCACCTACTGCATGCATATCATTTTTTATTTGGGTTAATATATCCAATAACAACGGCTACCAGACCAGACCCCTCTAAACATAGGATCATAGGAGGTTACTAGGCTAATGGCCCTAGGGCCCTACCAAGCCTAGTCAAGTACAACCCATGCTCCCAAGAATATCAAGGTATTAAGTGGAACTAAGTCAATAAGTACTGTTCCTGCCCAAGAGGAACACAGATGAAACTCCCAGAGTGAATTCAGTTTCCCAGCCAATCATCCAAATTATGCTTAAATAGGGTCAGGAAGGGTCTCTGCTTCAGCTAAATTGGAAGTTGGTTCCAGAGAGGTAACCTCTGCGAGACATATCTGTTTCTCCAGCAAGTCCTGTTGATGTCACATACTAGGTTCAGTTACGCAGAGCAAGTGCATCTTACACCATTTGATTTATGAATGTGCATTTCCATTAGAGCAGGATCGGAGACTGCTTTATATGCAAGGCAAAGGTCACCTCAGAGTAGTCTGTAGGACACAAAGAACAGGGACACTGATTTCAGTCTGTCAATGTAGGACATATGCTGAAGACCCTGAATTTTCTTTGTAAGAAACCTTTGAAGTCTTTCCAGTTGCTGCAGGTGCCCGACAACACGCATACCAAAGGTAGCACTGTACTCTATTATTGGCCTGATGAGTGAGGAGTACAGAGGGATTATAACTTCTTTTCTTCTGGATGCGATGTCCTTACTTATGAGGTGGACAACGGAGAAATCCTTTCAACACTGTGGTCAAAGGAAACGTTGCTGTTAACCTGTGTGCTCAAATCTCTCACCACTGATTACCACATTAACACCACTACCATAAGCATGCAATCTGCAGTGACATCGCTCTTACCCAAGGGGATGATTTAAACATTTTTTTGCACTGGCTTTTATCCCATGACTTTGGCACTAGTTGTTTGTCTGTGCAAGTCCCTCCTGTAGATGTTGACATCGCTGGGAACTCTATAACTGCATCCAGATTACAATCAGCAAACGTCAGCCATAGGCCTTTTGTTTTAGCCTGTAAATCCAAGAAGTAGATTCCAAACAGTAGGGGGCCCCAGCACAGATCCCTGTGGAACACCACTGGTTATAAGTCTGCTGGTGGAGGTAGAGTCACACATTTTGACAGTGTGCGTTCTATCGATGAGTCCGTTTGCAACCCACCTGACAATACAAGGGTTGATCTCCAGCTTGGTACATTTACCAATAATGCCCGAGTGATGAATAGTGTCAAAGGCCTTGGCCAGGACAAGGTAGGCCTTATACATGGATTTGCCTTTGTCCATGGCTTTTGTGACCGTCTCAAAGAAGTCCACCAAGTTCAAGAGGCAGAATCTCTCTAACGAAGATTAGGCTGTTCAGGCTTATGGGTCTATAGTTCCCAGGGTCTGTGGAGGCACCTCCTTTACGTAACGGGATGAATGTTGGCATTTTCCATTCAGCAGGTACAAAACCAGTGCTTAGTCGGTGGTTAAAAAAAAAGAGCACCCAGTGATGCAGCTAGTTCCTGTTTTAATCCATTTAGAACACAGCCTGGGATATTATCAGGTCTCATAGAGGCTGTTTTTTTCCACTTTGGAGAGAGCGTTTATGACCTGTTCCTTGAAGATACTAGGTGGAGGACAGGTGATAGGGATTTTTGGGGGATATGTGGCAGAGACAGGGGAGAAGTTTTCACTCAACATGTCAGCTAGCAAAATGGCTACTTCTACAGGTCCAGTATATGTGGTGTCATTAACAACCAGTTCTGCTTCCAATTCAGAGACCATTCCTTCTTGTTCTTAGACAGTAATTTATTTCTCTTACTGTACACCCTCTTAATGGTGGATGTTCACCAGGCAGGCTTGTTCTTTCTTGAAGATCTTGTTTTGATCCTATCAGGTACGGCAGAGTCCATGCATTTTGTATAGATGCTTATACAAGCATTGGTGTAAACCCCAGGGCAGGTGTCCATGCTATCAGTGAGAGCAGGGGCTATGAAGCTATTAATGCAGTCACATTAGGGTGTAATTGGCTTTGGAGAAGTTAACTTCCACAAATCTCAGAAAGACCTGTATGCCGATACTGCTGTAGCATTCCACCTCTCAACCTCTAGGGTAAAGAACTCTGGACAAAGACAAAAATAAAGGGGGACAGGCTCAGAATCATTGACAGATTTCAAATATTGCTCTTATAAAAACTTAGTCACTAGAACAGGTTTTGCATTATTATGCACTTTTTGAAGGATATGAACTCAAACTCAAATGTATGTCACTTAAAGACTTCATTTCTCAACGATTTGCCAGAAAACCAGAAAGTTTGAGGAAAAGACAAAGTGAGACACAAATCTGGACTTTGAGGTATTAAACAGAAGACAGAGATTCCCCAACAGGGTCCTTACCCGCAAAAGTTCTGGAGTAGACCCAAAACAGACTGCTGCCATAAGCACGCAATCAGTCAAGAAATTCGTATTGTGGCGAAAGAGAATTGAAGATGGTTCTGAAAGATCATCACCACTACCAGAACAGTGAGAGCTGTCCTGCTCATTTTACGACTGGGGGTTTGCTGATGTCTCAGAGGAAGGGCATCCATCCAATCAAGAAGTGGAAGGATGCGTAGCTGTACATGTTGGGTCAAATGGTGGGCTTTCTGTGGCTAAACGTCTGAACTATACAAAGAACTTTTAAACAGCAATCGAGTCGATATAAAAAAAATCGAAAATTAGAAAAAGCACAATGAACATAATGTACCCATAGTAAAAACACAGTTTAAAGCAACACCTGAATAAAATGTTTTGACCACATCACGAAAAAAAAAATGTTTTTTTACAGCACAAGTTTGTCTCAGATTTCAACTCTTCAATAAGAAATGTGCAGACTAAAGAAAACCAAGTTATGCTTTTTATCCAAGCCATTTATATAAAACAATGCATCAGTACAGTCAGAATATTATTCTTACACGTCTGTGGATTGCTTCCATTAAGCAATCATGCAGTGAAGCATCTGAGACCTGAGAAAGGCATAACAAATGATATTGTGAAGACCACCACTATATTACTATATTTCGGAATACGCCTGTGAATTATTTTAACTTCCATTACAGCTTTTTATAACCTATTTTTCTTCTTTTGCAAAATAAGCCTGTCATTTCTCTATCCCTGCATTTGACAACATTTTGAAGAATTATACAGAACTGCCCATGAGCAATGGACTATACCACAGTGCACAGAAAGAGATTTTACTTCACAATACAACAGCATCATATTTTTAAGTACGTATTTGAAGACTGATGGAATGTAGTGCATACAGTGACTGCCTAAAGGTCTTGCATGCATATCTTGAAAATAAGTGAAAGTTATAATTCTGTCATTTCCACTATGCCAATAAAAACAAACTAAAATGATTTACTCAAATATACTATTTGGCTTAAATGTTATTAGGTTATACTAATGGATGGAAGCTTCTAGTGAATACTATTCGCAAACAGATTGGCAGACTTCTAAGCAAAAATCTGAAAGGTACTCAATTTCTTAATTTTCAGAAACCTCAAAGACCTGTATTTCACTACAGTACTCCTGAAGCATTTCACAGCTGCAATTCAACCTTATCCTGCTGTGCCCCTTCCAAAAAGTGTGCATATTCTTTTTTTATTTGTCAAAATGCTGATAATCCGTCTTAACATGACCAAAGTTAAATAAATGATTCCTCTCATATTCTTGTTAATAATGAGTGAATTTTCCATCTTCCAAAGGAAGATAAAACACAGTACCCACAACCTTCCTAAAAGCTACTATACAGCCTTCATTCCAGAATGTACTACCATTTCCTTTCAGAATGCAGAGTTTGATATCCTTGGGCTAAATGCTTTTTTTTTTTTTTTTTTTTTTAGAACTTTACATAAAAGTACCATAAATGCACCTGGGGTGGAATACAAGAACTGTTCTTGCATGTAAAACTTTCAAATTAAAGAACCATACATGGATACAGGAAAATATTCAAGAAAAACTCTAGGAGAGGAGTATTTTAGTGAAAAAAATTACATTCTTAAAGTACTAAATGAAAAGGTTGCAGAAGTTGTAGACAAAAGTTTCTAAAAACAGGGGCAGCCAGTTCCATGGTTCAGAGGAATGGAGTCCTGACTGAAGCCAGAGATACTGAAACATATTTGTTACATCAATATTAAGGATATAATATCAAGAAGCAAAGACAATTTTTTTTACTCAGAGATTAAAACAGGTTTACAGTAGGTTAGCAACCACTGGGGCCTTTATAAGCCTAGCCATGAATCTGAAATGTATCCCTCAACCTTTTTTTGAGCCTATGAGGTTATTTTAAGGGGTATATGTAAGACAGGGTATGCTTACAGGCTGCTTCTTTCCATTACAGACATAGATGCTAGACCCGGCTTGAATTTCCAATTACTCATTCACTGGTCCAGGTTACATTTATAGGCAAGTACTGAGCTAGCTGCCCTCGAGTCATTTTAAACAAAACTAGTTTCCCTTTTTGTGCTCAAAATAACCTATTCCATTTGGTTCTAGGTGGCTTTATCCATCCTATGGTAGATAATTATATTACCCCTTGTCAGAATAACTGGGATATCACATCACAGATAACTTGAGAGCTACACTGCATGAGATAAAGCATTTAGGAGATGCACCTGTCCATTAGTAGTACTGCAGGGGGCAGTCCTGGTGTAAACTTGTTTATCATCCACAGATACAAGTTGCACTTGAAAATGGACAGGGATGAACTTGTTTTGTGTGGATGGGGAGCTGTTCCATAACAGCAGTATCCTCTTCAAAATATACCTGTCCCTCCAAACCATTCTGCAGATGTTGCGGAAGAGGTTTATATCCTTAGGCAGAGCATTTCTGATCAAATCAGACTTGCTGATGTGCAACAAATCCATCAGTAATGGGTCAGAGGATGCCTTGTAAGCCAGAGACAGGTTACCTCTTAGTTTGTAGGCCAACAAGTATAGTGACAGCGCTTTGAGGCAATCCATGTAGGATATGTTGCTTATGGCTTGCATCCTTTTAATAATGCATCTCTATGGACGTTTCAGTTGTGCATGTGTCTGGAGAGAGATATGCAAAGGTGGCATTATATTCAAAGACTCGACTAATGAGGATGGAGTAAAGGGGTTCCAAATGAAAGAAACACCACCGGCCACAGGCTGCTGAATTCCAAAGGTTTATTCCACTCCACAAACAATGGTTAAGTGCTTTCATCAAGAGTTGGATGAAAGCACTTAACCACTGTTTGTGGAGTGGAATAAACCTTTGGAATTCAGCAGCCTGTGGCCGGTGGTGTTTATTTGGAATGGTGTTTTCAACCTTGGTTACTACGTATGGAGTAAAGAGGTGCAATGACTTCCCTAGATCTAGACACTATCATTCATGTATTGTTTTGCCTCCCTTGACTGCTTTGGTGACTCAAAAAAAAAAAAATTCATGAGGATGAGTAAGCATGACCTGCCCATGACAAATCCAAACTTGAGATGGGTCTCATGTTAAAGGCTCCCTATTTGTCCTAATTGATTAATTCCATTGAAAGTCTTTACATGGCTTTGTACAGGAGGTTAGTTTAACAGGGATTAGGGAAGAACTGCGTTTCACATGGATGGGAAGCCTGCCAAAGAGAACAGGAATTCTCTGAGACACATACCTGTCCTGCCAACAAGTCCTATTTATGTCACAATCAAGGTTTAAGTCCCTAGATAGAATATTTCTAATGCCATTGGTTTTGAAGATGTGCAAAAAGGTCCACAAAAGCACGATTCAAGGATGCTTTGTAATCCAGGCAGAGGCTGCCTCCCAACAGCCTATATAGAGAAACAGGTTTAAAATTATCTGCATAAGAAATGTTTATGCCCCGTATTATGAAGAACCACTAAAGAAATTCCATTTACTGCATGTACTTGGTTCAGGTACATACCGAAGAGGGCACTGTACTCCTTGACAGATCTGATGATGGCCAAATAAAGAAGAATGATGACCTCCTTGGACCTAGATGCCATACCTTTCCTTATAAAGTTGAAAAACGTATAAATTACCTTACTACCTTGGACACATGTTTGCCAAAAGCCAGGTTACTATCTACGCACATCCGCAGATCCTTGACCACTGTTGTCCACTCTTAGGAATGTTTTGTCAATGAGGTAGCTTCCTAGGGTGGCCAATTTCTCAAAGGATACTATGACACATTTCTTAGTGTTTGCTTTTAAGCCATGATTTTGGCACCAGTCTTTATGTTGGTCTTTCCTACAGGATGTTAGTGTCTTGGGGGAGATTCTATGACTGCTCCTAGTTGAGGCACTTCACATTTTCTTTGATTTATAAGAAGTTAATGCCAAAGAGAAAAAGGCCCCAGCACATAGCCCTGTGGGACTCTATTAGTGACCGGCCTCTTTCTGGAGGTGGTCTCCCCTATTCTAACTTCCTGGGTCCTATACGAGAGCCAGTCAGCTATCCAGAGTGTAACATAAGAATTTATACCAAATTCTTTGAGTTCGTGTCCTCCCTAACCAAATTCAAGTGCAACTTGGATAGTTTGATGGGGAACAAAAAATTCATTCCTGATTTGGCACCTATGTTTCTAATCAATCACAAAGCCTGATGTGAGGCTATGATTGAACATTGTGCTTAGGTGGGAAGCCAGTTCGTTCTGAAGTTTGTGTAAAACGCAGCCTGGGATGCTGTCCGGTCCCATGGATGCGGTGTTCTTGGTTTTAGAGAGTGCAGTTTTTACCTGCGTAGTTGGGAGTACAGGGACTCTGCATTCTTCCAGTATAGATATGGGCCCTTTAGGGGGGGGGGTAAAGTTAGCACTGAACCTATCTGCCAGGATGTTGGCAATATCAGTTGGTTCTGTAATTTTCGTGCCATTGTGCTTCAACTCAGATGAGATCTGGGTGTTGCCATAGAGATTCTGGACATAGCTACAGAATGCTTTCTGATTTTCCTTAGAATCAGTGGAGAATTTGTTTTCGTAGCTAGCTTTGGAGGATTTTACGAGGGATCTCAGCTTCTTACTGAGGCTGACCAGGGAAGCTCCTCCACTCATGGGATTTTACTCTCTTTTGCAACAGTTTCTTCCTTCTGTTGTAGAGGAAGTTTATGGCAGGGGACCACCAGATTGGCTTCCTTTTTTGGAGGATAGCATATTGGTTCTGTTAGGAATAGCTCCATGCACTCGTGTAAGTGCATAGAGAGTGCATTTGTGTAGTATTCAGCAGTCATAGCTGTATTGTCCATCTGCATGGGTGTCATGAAGTTAGTCACTTCTGTCTTGAGAAGTTGGCTTTGGAGAAATTTTCAGTGGTTTCCTTAATGGGGGTGGGGGCGGGATGTGGATATTTATGGTGATTAGCTTGTGGTCAGATCTGACCAACGAGGAGTTGACTTCAGCTGTGGAACACCTGTTATTCATGATGGTAATGACTATGATATTGTTGCCCCTGACGGGGGTGTGCATAAGTTGACCCAGGGCACTGGAATTTTAGAATTCCAGAAAGCGTTGAGCAAAGGAGTTGGTACATGAGTAGTTTTCCCAGTTAATGGTGAGGTAGTTGAAACCACCCATTATTGAGGTGTTTGGTTGAAACCTAATATTTTCCAGTATATCAAGACAACAGGAGTGGGAATCCTGGGACATGGTGGAGAATCTGTAGCAAGCTATAAGCTGGATTGCAGTTTTGCCCAGAGTTAGGATAATCTTGGATGCATTATGTTGGGCAACTAGCCTGGAGGGTCTCCTCCATTTGCTCCAGTTTCCTCCCCTGTTACAAAGGCATGCGCCTGGAGCATTTCTCCCTGTGCCTCCACAGAAAGTTAGCTTCATTCCAAGTCGGACTTTCCCAGTAAACAAATGTCAAATAAAATTCATGACACTCCGGTATGTGAAGACTTTTTGTTCTGATGGTCATGTTAGAAATTACAAGGCAACAATCACTGAAGCGGTTACACTGTGTTAATCTACCTAATATATGCCTATAAGTTATTAATGAGGTCAAGGGTTGAGTTATGCCCGGTTGTCTGATGCACTATCTTGTCCTTGCTGAAAATTATAAAATGGCAGCCAAGTACACTTAACTGAATAAATAACAGAGCTCAGTATCAAAAAGCAAAGTGAAAGATGCACCAGAATGGCAGGAATAGGGGCAGAAAAGAATTCAAAACTCTTAGGTGTTAACACATATTAAAAATGTCTCTGACCCTACAAGCTTTCCTAGTGTTGGGCTTTTTAGACTACGACAGGAACTTCTCAACACTAAGAAAAGGAAGGATAAATGGAAGTACTGGAAGTGGAGAAACTTAAATAATGACCTGCAGGGAACAGAAGTCTGGAAGAGTTTGTTCAATAGATAGGTTAGTAATATTCATGTTGGCTTTAATTACAGCAGCTTCTGCACCAGATGAGGCAGTAACAGGGGAAGCAGATCTGCCTAAACCAGTAAGGTGCTACAAGGAGGAGTTTGGCTTGCTGCAGTTTTGACTTCTGAATGAATCTCAAAGGAAACAACTGAAAAGTGGAGTCCATGTGGACACCTACAGAAAAACAGCACCCTTCAGAAGTTTCACCCAGCCACTAAATCAGAGAAAAATGATGCACTTGACGATGGCTGCACAGGTACACAGGTCAGATGACCCCCCCCCTTTTCCAGAAAACCTACTGTGCTACTAAGATGCTGCTGGACCACTTGTGGGGAAGCAGTACACTGGACTCCCTTAGGATGTAGAGAGCAACAAAGAAAAATTGTTGGACATTGTATATTCCCACAGTGAAGAGTAGTGGGTAGGATAAAGTTCCCTATAAAACAACCTGAACATTGTCAGAACCCAGTGAAGTAGTATTTTTGGACTTGAGAGCACTTTAAGGATATGGTCCTTGGAGATGGTGGGGGGGTGACTTTGTTTGGGGTGAGCTGATCAGTTTCAGGGGGGAAATGTGCAGCAAACTTGTTGGTGATGCTTTTAGGATTTGAACAGAAGATGCCATTATAGATGGATTCTGAGTAGTGATGTGCACTATTCCTTAGTTTTCTAAAGTAGGTGAAAAAGGACTTGTAATCATCCTTATCCTCAGAAGCAATCAAATGTTTATGGGATGCTTTGGTGGTCTTAACAACCTTTAGTTTCTTGGTGAATAATTTTATATTCTCATTGAGATGAGCAGTTCTGGCCTTACAAGATAATCTAAGCAGTTTCTTCCTTCTGCTGTAAAGTTTATATCTACAGCCCGGGGGGGGGGGGGTGTTATTGAATATGTCACTGTAGGATTGTCTTGATGGGGGCAGCCCTATCAAATGGATTATCTAAATAAGCATAAAGATCCTAAACACAGATGGTTCTGTTTTGGGGTTAGCATGGGATAGTTTTGCATTTTTGTTGTACAATTCTAACAGTTTAGCTTTTATAAAAGGTCTCTAGAGAGTGGCATTGGTAACCATAGCAGAGGATGTTCCGAGGGCCAAAGTAACCAGACTTAACAAAATGAGTGAACAACCACGGGCAGGGAGTAGGCTACAGACAAGCTTATGAGAAATAGGTCCAGGATATTTCTGCTCTTGGTGAGGTTATGGACAATTTGATCTAAGGAATTCTTGTTCACCCAATCATGCAATCTAAGAAACACTGTGCATTCCTGATGTTAGACCATAAACTCCAGTCTATGCAGAGTACAAGAGTGGAGGACAATACAGCCTGGAAACTGAACCTACTGTACCTGGGTTCTCCTTGGTAGCATTGGTGACAACATCCAACATGTTTGCCAATGGCAGAGCCACCCAACAAGGTTTAGTAACATTTCTGAGTAGACTTAAAGGTCTTCAAAAATCTGCTGTAGGAAGATCTGTAGGGAGATGGCAAGCCCTCTCTGACGCATCATCTCCAGGATTTCCCCAACCTTGTGGTCATTAGGAGGAGTCATAGGAGAATCAGTGCCATCATCCAAGTCAGCCATAGGGGACTTGTTCAATGAATCTGTGCTTCCTCTGGCACACATCTTTCCAAAGAATCTTTGGAAGTTGAGAATATGAAGATGAAGGCCTCTTTTCAGTTAAAAAAAGTCGTATAATTTCCTTGGTCTGTCTGCCCTGTACAACAGCTTCAGAGGCTTTGGGCTCAACAGAAAGCTGTTCTAGTACAAGGACAATGTTTGTACTGAAGCTGGTTATGACTGGAGGACACCACAGCAACAATGATTGCTGGCTCAGAAAACAGAACTAAAAACTGCATCTGTTTCAGGAAAACCTAGGTCAAATACTTTAGCACGGAGATCAGAGGCACCAACACCAGTGACGAAAATAAAATAGGAGCTGACAAAAGCATCAAAATATCAAGCTTGATTATCTATCTACAGACCTCCAGACAGATGCTCAACATGGATATAACTTTTCTTGCCTAAACTTTTGGGGAGCTGTATTTGGCAACATCTTCTAGTGTGACCGTGGCACAATCAAGGGAGAAAACCTGAAGAAACACAAACAAATTAAGTCCTGCAGTTCTCTGCCATGTTTACAGTCCCTTCTTGCCAAAAACCAAGTGAGCTGCTCTTGGTCACACCTCCCAGCAGGATTGCTGCAATTTAAAAGGAATAATAATTACCAGACTTTTAATCTGAATCAAGTCCTCTGTTCTTTCCCTTTTTGCACTGTAGGTTTGTTTCATATTTTCTTTTAATATTATTGGGTTTCAGTGTGCACACTAACAGAGACATTAAACCCATAGCCCCCCCCATGTTTACTTCTTATAGTATTGAATGCTTACATTTTGTAAATCAGGCAAAGTAGCTTCTACAGTTTTAATTGTAAGAAATAATTGTCCTGCAAGCTACTGCTTTGCACTTTAAGTTGTCCTGCCCACCTTGTTGTTTGAGGAGCATCTCGCTCCATTAGCCCCCACTTTGCTCAAGCTCACTATGCTCCTATACCCTACCCCATTCCCACTCATTTCCTGTATAGCTAACCCTCTTTACCCCCTCTCTGTACCCCCCCTTCCTGTAACTAATCCCATTAGACGTGCCCCTCTTATCCTAACCACTCCTATCTTTTTATACCTTTACCTCACACCTTCTACTGTCACCACTTTCCCCTTCCCTACCTGGGTTATCTTACAAACCTTTGCCTCTGTGTAACTTCATTCCTTTTAACCTATTCCTTCCATTAATATGTTCTTCCCTCCCTATCTTCTATTCCTACCCAACCTCACTTCATATCACACTCAGCTTAATCCACATACTATTGTTCCTACCTACCTTCACTTCACTATACTTTCCAAAAGTCACTACTCCGCTCTAACATCACCTACCTCTTTAGTAATACGGAATTAACCCTCCCCAAAATCAGATTACCTCCTAGGACCTCTCTACATGACAAACCCAAACACAAATTCCTATCACCCTACACTTTTAATTCACTTCTCTACTTCCCTTACATCATTCTACAACTCTCAGGTGACATTCACCCCAACCCTGGTACACTTTTTACCTCATCTTCTCTTTCACATACACTTTTGCAAGACTAACTCTACTCCCAAACATCTTTCCTTTCCAGTCTATAAACATCCATAGCATTATTAACACAACTTCTTAACAAAATAACTGAATTTCATTCTCCCCTAACATAGTAACTCTCTCTGAAACACGTCTCAAACCACACAACTCTGACAATGAGTTTATCCCCCCTGGTTATAATATTCTACATGAAGACAGAACTGTTAAAGGGGGTGGAGTTGCTATTATGTACTCTGTCCTCCTAAACTTAACCCCCATGACCAACCTTTCACCTTCGTTTCACCCAGCTGAAATCATTATTGCCAATTGTAAATTTAACCATAAACCCTAACAGTAGCCATTTACATACCCTCTGGAGAGAACATACCCTTATTAATTCTCCATTGGATGTCTGACAATATAGCTAATGAATCTATAATACTAGGTGATGTTAACATGAACTAGATTCCCCTCATCTCTAACTCCCCTAGCTCCTGTATAAACCTATATGGCTACACTCAATTTGTCTCTGCTCCCACTTTTTTCATAAATCCACTACCAGTTCTATTCTAAACTGGATTCTGGTCTCTAACCAAGATCTATCACTATCCTGAATCCTTACCTGACTATTGGCGATCATGCCCCTATAAAAAAAAAAAAAAAAAAAAAAAAAAAAAAGAGTCCAAAGATACTCTCCTCACCTTTTCTAGACCTCATAAATTTAAAGTATACTGTAAGCTTACAAACATCGACTCTGATAAATGTAATAATTCTCTCTCTGCTATAGACTGATCTTCCTTACAACCCTACCTCAAGATGATGCTGTTCTTAAGTTCAATTCCATCTTCCTAAATATACTAGACTCCCTTGCCCCTCCTAGAACTATTAGGGTAAAATCACTTTACTTTCTATGGGTCACCAACTCTACTCAGTCCCTTATTCAAAAAAGAGATTCATCTGAAAACTTTGGTCTAAGACCCAATCTCCCACTGACTATCTCAAATATAGGGAACTCTGTAACCAACAAAAAACAAACACACAATTATTGACAAAAAGAACTTCTACCCATCACCATTAACTACGTAACCTAGAAATACTACAAAAACAACTGCAATACTATCAAATTCTCCACCAAACTAATATAACACCTCTAGAAACTGCATCCATTTTCAATTCTTACTTTGACACCATAAGTAAACTTGTGCAAAGTTCCCACTAAATTAACCCCACACCGTCCACTATCCCCATACCACAAAATAGTTAGTCTCACTAAACCCTGTTCCAACCAGCTACATCAAAAAAACTTCTTCTCGAACTAAAACCACGTTCCCCATCAGCTGGCAATCTGCCCACTGTCTTTCTAAAGGCAGCTGCTAACTCCATAGCCTATCCTGTCTCAATCCTCACTAACCGCTCTATTTGTGAATTCACTGTCCCTTCTCTAGAAAAGAAAAAAAGTTACACAATACCAATTCACAAAAGGTGGAAATGCTGTACAGCTTTCTAATTTTAAACCCATTGCCATACTCTCCCCCCTTTCAAAAATTCTTGAACACTGTTCATAAAAAAATCTCAGCTTTTCTGACAAAAGAAAACTTGATACCGCTACCCAAACATGGCTTCCACTCTCACCACAGTACATCCACTGCACTTATTTCCTTTACTAACTCCATCTCACTAGCCTTAGATAATAATAAATTAAATTAGTGTCTTGCCTCTTCTTAGATCTTTCTAAGGCCTTTGACACAGTCTCATCCTATCCTCCTCTCTAAACTCTCTCAACTCAACCCATCTTCAGCTACTTTATCCTTGTTCAACAGCTACCTCACTGACAGACAGCAAACTGTAAAATGGCTCTCTGCTCCATCTCCTTTTCTCCCCATCAAAATGGGCATCCCACAATGTTCTATTTTAGCCCCTTTACTGATTAATATCTTTTAATGAACTTCATACATATTGTCCTCAGTCATCCCTCATACAGTATTCAGATGACACTACAATCTCTATTGCTGACAACCTTGCTGACCTCCTTACCCTGACACAAACACCCTTCAACCTCACAAACATGGCTTTACAATAATCAACTTGTACTTGAACCCCAACTTCTTCTCTTCCTCCAAAAGTCACTTTATCATCTTAAGTCCTCTTTTACCATCTCTTCCCTTACCACCTCTATTACAGCCGATTCTCAAATAAAACTCCTTGGAGTAATTATAGATGACAAACATAAATTTGATCTTCATGTTCTTAACACTATCAAGAAAACCCACCAAAAGCTTGGCCTCTGTATAGAAATAAAAAGTTCCTCACTCCTAAATCTAGAATCTCACTTGCCCAAACATACCTTCTCCCGAACCTCTTCTACAGACCCAAAATGTTAACCAACTTACAGTCCTCACTACTTTTCAAACTCAAAACTACCTACAATGAAGTTGCTAGATTTGGAGCCAACCTGCCCTCTTGATCTCACCACTGTCTTGCTCTCCAGACACACAGGTGGCTCAAATTTCCTAACCAATTATTTACACAACTACTTGTTATCTATTCTATTTTGAATAAGCCCTCTTCCTGCCTTAGCATCACTTCAATTGTCTCTATAAACCCATTCGGTCCCTCAGAAGCTCTGCCCCAAGTCTGTTACTGATTCACAAACAAAAAAAAATATTTTGGCCATAATCTTTATTGAAACTAGCTTCCCTTGACTCTCAGAAAATTTACCCATATACAAGATTAAGAAATCTCTTAAAAGGGTACCTCAGTAGCTTCTGGATCTACCAATGTATTCATCTCACGTGAACGCATTTCCTTTCTCTATCCTCTCTTTTTCCTTTCTCTTTTTGTTTCTCTAATTTACCACTTTGGATTGTAAAGATGTCTAATGATGAAATACAAGTGTGTCTTTTCTTCTTGTTCATTTATACATAATTTCCTATATGTTTTCTACTTATATTATTGTTCTTTGTTGCCTCTTATCATACTTGTACTGTTAAACAGGTTTGCTAAATTTCTGTTTTATATATTTCCAGTACATTCTTCAATCGTTTTTGCTTTTTTTTGCTTTATTGCATAACTGTGCCTCTAGGACTCTTATTTAATTTGTTTTTATTCAATATGTTATTATTTTACTCTAATTTAATAGTTCATTTTTCCTACTATGTTTGTAGTGTGGAGCTTTTCTCACCGGGCCTCTGCTGAAATGGTGCTCAGCTGGACTACCGCAGTCAACAAATGTCAAATAAATAAATGACACCAACTACAGGGCCAAGGTTTAGAATATCAAGGCAGCAAAGTCTGTGAAGAAACTGACAAAGGCTCAGCGACTGATAGAGGGTGTAACCAGTAAGGAAATCTAGTACCCTAAACACAGGACGAGGGAAAGTACCAGGTGCAAGAATAGCCAGCTACATCTCTTGCTAAATAAACAAAATGGTCTTGAGACTGCAGAGGAAGAACTTAGTTCACCAGAGTCCTTTTGACCATAATGCGGAGGAGCTGACAAACACTTTATGTAAATGTAACTGCAGCTGATCTTTCTATGCCCAACTGTACAAGAAAACTCAGAGCAAGCTGAAAATTTCATGATCTACCAAACAATTTATAAACTGTCTGTACAATCCCTAGGGAGGAAGCTTCTCCTCACAGTAAAAACCTGCCCCAGTTTAAAAAAGGGGTGGTCACTCAAAACAAAACAAATATTACAATTGCCTGTGGCCAAACAGTAGAAATGCACACGCACATCACAACTACTTTTTAACTTCTCTTTCGTTAATAAAGAATAATGATAGCCATTAAAACAAGCTTCCAAAAGAAAGAAGTCAGTGAGTAACTGGGAAAGCATTTTTTTTGGAATCACAAGTGACTAACCCAAAGACAAACAAACCCAATAATCTAAGTTGCGATGCCTCGTTCCATGGCATAGAGGGATGAAGCAACAAATACAAGCCAAACACCACTAGTTTAATCTGTAGCTGGTTGCTGGAGAAGGGTGAGGGGGGACAAAACCAGCTCACCCATTCTGATAAGTAGGAATGGCAGCCTCATCAGTTGCAATACTGATGCCACATCGGGAGTGTTGAGGTACAGTATGCAGCTATAGGAGTCAGGGTGACACCCATGATGCACATTAGCCATGGGGCATGGTCAGGCATGTATGACGTGCACACAGTATCCCCCCAGGAAGCAGCAAATCACTGGCGTTACAGCTACCAAAGAGAGGAGTTAGGGCTAAAACAGTCCAAACTTACACAGACGATAGCTTACTGCCAATTCCTGACATGACCACTCACAGTTTTAGATTCACAGTTTTACATAGTAGACCACCGCATATAAGAAGTGGCCCATGGCAACTGCTTTTAGAAGTAGATGAATTAATGTGGCAGCTTAGGACTATTGCTCATGTGTTCCCAGGTCTAAACGAACAAATATCGATTAAATGTATACTCAAACTGTTAGCTCTAAGAAGATAAGAACAACAACTTATTTGAACTAAGTAAAGTTTGTTAAGTTAAAGTAACAGTTTAGCCACTACTGACTCTTTGTGGTTAGTAATTCACTTGTTAAAAAACGAAAGTTTGTTTCAAGCTTTTATTTTTTCTTAAAAATGTTGAAAATTGTATGGCGTTCATTGGTCAACGTTTTTGAATTCAATGCATTTACTATTATATTTTTTAATATAGTTTATTTGCCTGTTGGTCCTTTTATTGTTAATGGGGTATTAGATTATCATTTTTTTGTTAATTAGTAAATGAGACTATTTACGGTGGTATGATTGTATTGTTAACTATCTGAGGAAGGTGAAGCACAGTTTTACTGAAAGCGCTAAGTAAAATATTTAAGTCTTTATCAGTTTCTTGTTTTTATTGGTTTCTGTTCGCTTTGCTGTCACTCCAAGACTGATGGTCAGGTAGTCAGTAGTATAAAGTAAGGCAGCCAATGCCATTGCATCAGTTTTTCTTGCCCTAACCTGTCAGGAGCCTCCAAGTGGGAGCCAGGTTTTGGTAGAAGAACCCCACCAGTCGAAAGTAAATACAAATATGTCCCTTGTAAGGAAAGAGAAGAAAGAAGAGGGGGTGGAGGGAGGGAAGCCAGGACTGCAACAGTGAATACACTCTAATCTACATCTATTGTAAGTGTACACAACTGTACTATGTTCTTCATGTTTCACTGTTGCAGTCATCACATTTGGGTTGATTCCCAAAGCGGAGGAAAAGGGTGGAGACAGTCAAGGTAACTAGGGGCTAGCTAGGATGCCCTGCAAGACTGCAGAGGCAAACCCTGCCCTGGATTTGGAGAAGATAGGCAGGTGGTAATGTTTGGTGAAGGTGTGAACAGATGCCCAGGTGGCAGCCTCCAGAATGTCCCTGGTGGAGTGAGTCATGACCCTCTAGGGGGAGGCTTTACATTTTGTTTGTAGCAGAAATGGATGCAGTGTGCTATCCATTTGGAGATGGTTTTGCCCTCTGCCCCTGCAGCAAAGCTAACCAACTGATCAGATTCTGTCTAGACAGGACTAAATCCTTCAGAAAGTCTGAACAGTCTGTGCACATCTAGAGAGTGCAGGATCCCCCCCCCCCCCCGTTCTGTGGGTTAGGGAAAAAGGTGGGCAAATGAATGGATTGGTTGAGAGCCACACTGGACACCACCTTTGGCATGAAGGATGGGTTAGTCCTGAGGGATACCCTGTCAGCATGTAAGATGATGAAGGGTTCCACAGCCACGAGTGCTTGTAGCTCAGAGACCCTTCTTGCTGAAGTGATGGCCAAAAGGAAAGTTATCTTCCAGGGGAGAAATTTTAGCTCTGCTGAAGAGGCAGGTTCAAAAGGGGGCAGGGGGTGAGCTTTCCCAACAGAAAGTTAAGGTCCCAAGCTGGGGTTGGTGCTCTTCTGGGTGGCCTCAAGTTGCTAGCCCCTCTGAGGAACTGTTTGATCAGAGGGTGGGGAGAAAAGGGGCTGCTCAGTGGGAAAATGAACAGAGACAACACAGGCATGAATTTTAATACAGGAAAAGGCGAGTCCACTGTGTAGCAGGTCAGCTAAGAAATCCAGAACGAGAGGGAGGGAGGGCTGTGCCGTATCCCCTTAGCCTGAATCCAGGTGCAGAACCTTTTCCATTTGTCAGCATAAGACGTCCTAGAGGTAGGGCATCTGGCCTCACTTATAACATCTAGAACCTGCTTGCTGAGGTTGGCAGATTGATCAAGGATTAGGGAATAATCCAAGCTGCCAAACTGAATGTCTACAATAGGAGATACATGAATTCCCCTTCCCTCTGGGTCAGGAGGTTTGTAATATGAGGGAGATGCCAAAGTGGCACAGCAGACAGGCTGCGCAGCAAGGGGTACCAGTGCTGGTGAGGCCAGTCTGGAGCTATAAGAATTGTCCCTGGTTTTTCCTCCTTTATTTTGAGCAGTACCCTGGGGGTGAGAGGTAGTGGAGGAAAGGCATAGACTGATAGATTGACCCAGGGGAAGGGCAGGGCATCCACTTTCCAAGCCATGCAGTGATGCTCCCTGGTGCAGAACTTGCTGAGCTGATGGTTGGTGTGGGAGGCAAAGAGGTAAACCTTCGGGGTGCCCCATTTATTACTTAGGGCCAAGGTTCTTCTGTTGAGCTGCCACTTGTGTGGGTCCAGAAGATTTATGCTTAAGTGGTATGCCAGAGAGTTGAGAGAACCCGGTAGAAATTGTGCTAACATGTGATGTTGCATGGCAGAGGCTTTGTGCCAAAGGGTCATGGTCAGCCTGCATAGAGGGTAGGCCTGAGTCCCTCCCTGCTTGTGGATATACCACATTACAGTTGTGTTGTCAGTTCTGATCAGGAGAGCCCCCGGGGAGAGAAGCGGCTTGAAAGCTATCAAGGCATGCTGGACAGCTATCATCTCTTTTTGGTTGAGGCGTAGATGGATTTGCTGTGGGCTCCATTGGCCCTGTATGCACCTGCCATTCAGGTGTGCACCCCAGGCATAATCTGATGCATCTGTGGTGAGGGTCTGGGCGGCGTGGGGTGGTGAAAAAGGTAGTCCTTTGTTGAGGGAGCATGCTGTTGCCCACCAAAGAAAATCTTTTCGGAGGCAAGGTATTATAGGTACAAGAGTCTCCAGGTCTTGAGAGTGTTGACACAACAGGCTTTTTAGGTACCATTGAAGTTTCCTCATATGCAGTCTGGTATATGGAAGGAGTAGAATGCAAGACCCCATGAACCCCATAGCTTGCAGGATTTTCCTTGCAGATAGCTGGGGTCTGATGGCTAGTTGAGAGAAGTAGGCTATCAGGAAATTTTGCTTTTCTGGTGTAAGGAATGCCATCTGGGATGCTGTGTCCAGGCTTGCTCCCAGGAATATAATCCTTTGGGTGGGTACCTGTTTGGATTTATTTTCATTGATTGTGTACCCTAGGGAAGTTAGTAGGAACTTTAAAGGCCAGGTGGCCAGGTGCTTGAGGAGCTTTTCCTGGCTGTCTGAATTAGGCAGTTGTCCAAGTATGGGTAAATCTGGATATTCCTTTGTCTGCAAAAGGCAATGGCCGGAGACAGACATTTTGTGAAAACTCTGGGAGCAGTAGACAAGTCAAAGGGAAGCGCAGAAAACTGAAAGTGCGGAGATCCTGTTCTGAAATGGAGACATTTCCTGCATGATTCTGTGATAGGAATGGGGAGGTAGGCCTCTTTTAGGTCTAGGGTGGCTAGCTAAGCATCCTTGGAGAGCATGGACAGCAGCTGCTCGAGGGTGAGCATTTTGAATTTTGGGATCACCAGGGAGGTGTTTAGAATGGATAGATAGAGTATGGGGTGCCAGGTGCCCTCTTTCCTGGGTACCAGAAAAAGTCTGGAGTAGAAACCTTGGCCTTTCTGTCTGGCAGGAACGTGCTCTATTGCCCTCAAGGAGAGCAAGGAAAGGGCTTGCTTTTGCACCTCTGCCCACTGGTTTTGAGGTAGATCTGGGAACCCTTTTGGAGTTGGGAGAGTGTGTAAAGAAAATTTGTATCCCTGGGACACTGCTGAGAACCCAGTGGTCGTTGGTAATGGTGGCCCAGGTTGTTTGCGTGAAAGGAGAGTTTTCCTCCCAGGGGTAAGTGGAGGTGGGCAGAGGGAGGGGGGTAGGGGAGGAGAGTCATTGCGAGTTCTTACCATAAGGGGGTGGCTTAGAACTCCCTGGTTTTGAAGTGGAGGCAGTCCACTGTTTCGATCTCTGCATTCCCTGTGGCTGCTGTCTGTGGGGTCTGGGCTGAACTGACCTGGTGGGAGCAGGAAAGGACCAGTGCTTGGAGGGACATTGCCTGCTGAACCTGGGTGGCTGAACCTATACGAAATCCTCAACTGTCGGCATAGATTTTACTTTTTCTTTCATCCTTTTTAAGACCTCTTCTGCCTTAGTGCAAGGGGGCATCCAACAATTTAGATTTAACATGGTCTAGCAAGGGCTGTTCCTTAAGCCATGCATGCCTTCTAAAGGACAGAACCGGTGACTGCTGCCCTGCAAGAAGCTTCTAGGACATCAAAACCACAGTGCAAGGTGTGTTTAGTTACTTGACTTGCAGAATGCATTAACTCTTTAGAATCTGCACAAGCAGGAAAGGAAGACATTTTTTGTTTGAGGAGTTCCAGGGTATGTTGCGGAAATTTTAGCATATGGAACTGACAATTTAGTGCTCCGATAGCAAGAGTAGCTTGAGGTGTGTACTTTTTTACTGCATCTGTCTAGTGCTTGGGAATCCCTATCTGAGGGGGGTGGGATTCTTAGCAGAGGTTGCTTTAATTCCTTTAAGCCCTTGAATAATTACCTCAGGGTCAGCAGTAGGATTTTTAAAAAGAAATTTGTGCGAGTCAGGGACTTTGTAATAGCTGTCTGGTCTTCTGGTTGCAGGAGGGAGGGTTTCAGGAGTCAAGCTGGATTCCAGGAAACCTTCCTCCACAACATCCAGGACTGGGGGGGGGGGGGGGAATTGGCCACAGGTCTGTGCTGTAAAAGATCTAAGAATTTCCCAAGTCTCTTTTTAGACTGAGGGTAGTCCTGACTTTCCCCACTGGAAATGCTCCCATAAGGTGTGAAGGGTTTCCCCCAAAGGAAAAATCCTCTGGGCGAGAGGCCGGAGGAATGGAATCCTCTGCATCAGAGTCCTTATTAGCAGAGAGGGGTTACATGTCTTCATACTCAGATGCATCAGAGTCAGACTCCTGTTCAGACAAAACTATAGGGGACAGATCTCTCTTTTGGAAGGGATAGCTCGACTTCCCCTGATCAGCATAAGGTCTTCCGCCATTTTAAGCATTTGAGACGGAGGCAAGGAAGCAGGTGCCCGAGATTGGGTAGTCAGTTTCTTGGGTGTGTTTCGTAACCTGGGCCTAAGAAACTCACTAGTTTTCGAAAGAACGGTAGTCGCGAAAGTAGTCTGTGTCGAAAATCAGTAGTGTGAAGGACTTCCTCAGATGCCAGTGCCTGCTCAGCGGCTCCGGACCCATTCAAGGTAGAGAGGACAGCAGGATCCTTAGTCTAAGAAGACTTTTGCAGCATACCGGACTATGAAAGGGTCTCTGTAGCAGCCTGCAAATCCACAGAAGCAGGCATCAGGGGCTGCGAAAGAGCTTCACAGAGGACCACAGAACTGACAACTAGCTTAACGGAGGGTCATCCGTAGGTTTGGACATGTGTGGTCCGTCTTTACCTTTACGTTTTTTCGGGAAGATCTGCTGTCGGATGGCTTACCAAAGCCATAATCAGAATTCAAGGACTGTAAGTGAAAATATCTAGCTACAATAAGGGCCCGATGACTTACAGTTGTGGCATTGAACAAAGCACAGAAGAGACAGCGGTGGACTGTGTGGTCTGAGCCTAAGCAAGTGACGCAGTAAGCATGAAAGTCTCGATGTGGTATTTGCTTTCCACAGGCAAGACCATTGTTAACTTTTTCTGACATCGGTTATACAAGTCAAGTAAGTTTCATTACTCCACCTGTAAACCTTCCAGTGGTGGTACATGCCTAGATTTCCTCAGACTGGACTACTTTCCCTCTCTTTACCAAAAGACACGCACACACTATAGATGGAACAGAAAAGAAAGAAATAAGAATTAACTGAGCCAAGGCTAAAGAAAACAAGAGCAATAAGGAAGGCAGTACTAGTTTCCTTATGAGAATTCCCCCACTACTAGCTTCGGGCTTGTAATGGTTAAAGCTCCACTACAGGAGGAGGAGAAGTTACCAGCTAAGGCTAAGCGGAGGAGGGGCTAGCTAAGTGAACCAGCCTTCGTCAATATTACAGGCATATTTCTACATCATCTTAGTTAAATCAATAAGCCTTTTTACTGAAAAGTTGTGCAAATCTGTCAAATATTTTATTTTTATTAACATTTGTTTATACTGGGAAAGTCCGACTTGGAACAAAGCCATTTCAGTGGCAACCCTGGGAGAAATTCTCCAGATGCATGTCTTTATACGCACCACATTTTGTGGTAACCAATTCCAGTTTGATGGGACATTTTACTAAAGCTCCTTTCTCCAAGGGTTAATGTGAAGGGTGGACATGTAAGCATGAGGACATGTGTGTGCAGTGTCTTTTTTTGCCCATTAGGGAGGGGCAACAGTGTTTACAGAGAAGCTGGTAGGACGCAGTATTGATTAGGCTGGAATGGGAAGACAGCTGGCATTTGGAAGACTGATGGCCCTACATAAGGGAGGGGTTGAGTCTACATTTAGCTTTCATAAAGGTCTGCATCAGCAGAGTGTTATGGGATAAATGTACAGTGTCTTTTTTTGCCCATTAGGGAAGGGCAACAGTGTTTACAGAGAAGCTGGTAGGACACAGTATGCAGCAGTGTTGATTAGGCTGGAATGGGAAGACAGCTGGCATGGGAAGACAGCTGGCATTTGGAAGACTGATGGCCCTACATAAGGGAGGGGTTGAGTCTACATTTAGCTTTCATAAAGGTCTGCATCAGCCGAGTGTTATGGGATAAATGTACAGTAACTGTTGTGAATACATATTCCAATTAAGGAACAAGTACATTTTTGGCTGGTGCTCTTTTTGTATCTGGGGTAAGACAGTCAAACAGAACAGCTGGCGGTAAGTAAAGCTGTTAACTTTTTTACAATGGTTTCTGTACGAGTGAAAGAGTGCAGATGCAGAGTCTGTTCCAAGCCCTAGGTCTTTGCAGTGCTGATCTTTGTTTAGGGGGTTTTCGGGGGTGTGACGGATGAATTTTTATGTGCTTTGAATGTCATAACTAATGCTTTTGAGTAACATATTTGGAAGGCATTTTGGTAGTAGAAGACCCTATTCTGTTACAGGATAACATCAACATAAAGGATGGTTACTGAAGGAGAGCAAAATATTCATAAAGAAAATAAAACTGGCCAAAAGAGAAATCCTTTTGAAACTCCAGCTGTAAAACAACCTTCTGGGATATGAATATGCTGTTAAGACAGAAAATCAAGAAATAACACTGGTGCTCAATTTATACAATTGCAAATTAAAGAGAATTTGACAGCTGACATTTTTCAAAAGTCTTGCATAAATCTCTAAAACATCATGATGGCCATTTGGATCGCAAAACATAGATACTTTAAGCAGGAACAATGGTTTAATGTACAGAGGATCAATCACAAATATGATTTTCCAAGATGAGAATTTAAGGCCTGGTGAATATGATAGTTCAAATGGTGGAAGTACAAGCCTCTCATATATGAAGTTAAGTTCCCAGTGAGGGTCCAACTCCCTGACTAGCTGCCCAAGCTAACACCAGAAAAATACATTTCTCTCTTTCTGACATGGTCAGCTGTAGCAGCACTTGGACAATACTGCTAAGCAACTAGTTTCTGCAATAGAATGAAAACAAGTATCATGACAAGAACACAAGCTAGCCATTTGTCCAACTTGCATCAACATGTTTTTGCATATGGAAACCCAACAGCTTACATAAATAACAGTTTGGGTGTGTCCGTGAGATGACATGCATAGATAGTATGGATTGCCATATGATCTGATGTCCTGGTAACACGCTAAAGATTGTGTGAAGTAAACCTGACTGCTTATTGAGCAAAAGTGGACTAAGAAGGGTGTGTCAGCTCTACCTCAGAGCAAGAACAAAATATTTCAACATCAAGTCCAGCATAAAATGCAACTAAAGTACAAAGACACTGCTGATGACAATGCAGGGTAAACATACATGTCTGGCACTGAAAAAACAGTATGGTTACTGTGAAGCCCAACTGTGACTGTAACAGGTCAGTGACTGGCCCAATTAAAGTCTGACCCCAGAATCCAATCTATTGTTCGAATAACTGGGAGGAAGAAAATAAAGCAACAGTTTCATGACAAAAAGGTGGTCAACTTCATTCCCCTATATGCTTCGAAATCAAATCCGAAATGAAGCAACATTTGTGCCTTATACACAATAACTGCCAAATACTTTCAAGATGCTTCATCAGTTGTGGTTACTAATCTCTCTCCGCTCGTGTAGTTTTTTCTACATTTAGTAAATTAGCATGACATAGTAAATAATTAGTTGAGTTTCACCTTGCAGGTCGATTTTGTTAATCTTTAAGTCATACAATGTGCTACTCTAAATATCTCTTAACCAGGTAACGTTCTCAAACAACCCGGGAAAAAAGGCACGGTTTAGCCTGCCTGGTTAAAAACGTACTTCAAATTCTGATACACAGCATAGTGGGCACTGACACACAAACAATAACTGGGATTAATTAATTTCTACACAAAGTGTACACCGTTCCGAGTGAAAAGACAACACAAGCATAACACACCTTCTTCCCAATTTTAGTTTTCCAACCATTTTTCTTACAGCCTTAAATATCAAGGGGGATTTATAAAGGTTACCACAAACCCAAGATCTTTGAGTAGAAAGAACAAAAAAATATGATACGGATGTTTTTAAATACAGATCGTTTGCACTTAGTGTATGCATTAATGAATCTGGCCCAGGATCTTAAGTCATCTGCAGACAAAAGTGAAACACAAGCAGCAACTATCCAAGTAATTTTTTTTAACAAGTGGTTTACTGCAGTTGTAAACACCACACAAGGCCAGAGTTTAATTTTAATTCCCATCAACAAGACAAAGACAGCCTTTTTCAGACTCCACAGAAGACAGGCTACTCACCCCCA